>NC_134354.1:393171888-393387677 GCF_048569485.1 Anomaloglossus baeobatrachus | reverse complement strand
TTATCCTTTCCTTGCCTCCTCCTTTTTTGCCTTTTACATACCTTGATAGTCATGATCTCCTTTTCTTTCCCTAGTATCACGGATGTCATATTGCCCATCCATTTGTCATATTGCATATGATTGATAATCGCAGCACACATATGACTATGTCCCTTTGGTATGTATCCCCTTCCCTATATTCTACTTTTTTCATTATATACACTTTTTACTGATACTGTTCTCCTTTGACAGCATTCACCTTATATCCTATACTACAGTGTGAGCCCCTTCTCATTATATGCCTACCTCACCCTCCCTTTTTGGTATGTATCGTTATATACAACCCCCTCTTGTTTTTCCCCCCCCCCCCCTCCCCCCTTTTTTTTCCCTGTTGTCCCTTTAACTCTTTCTCCACCTATACTAATTATATGTCCTCATATCAGGGTTTTCCTTGCCTACCTTATCGGTAGCAACCAATTCCTCCTGTTGGACTAATCCATCTGCTGACTTTACTAAGTAAGTCAAACATGGTCCTACTACTTTTACCACCTTAATTACACTTGGTGACATCTTATGCATCTCCTTTTTTTCCTCCCCTTTTTTTCCTTACATTTTCCTCTTGCTCATAGGTCCTGCTGTACCTACATGATTCTTCATTATAACCATTATAACCATTTTCACGGGTATGTTTCCCATTTTTTCCTTTACTTCTTGACTATTGCATACTTTTCAGCTTCGCTCTTTTCCCTGTTTCCCTCTCCTTCTCACTATATCTCTTTTTTCCTTTGCATTGTTCTCTTCCTCCTTTCACCCTTCATACTCATAGGATTTCTCCTTTTCTAGCGGTTAGATCCCTTTAGGTTACCCCTCACACTACGACAATGGTTTCCCCCTTTTTTTGCATAGTCCCCAATAGGTTACTTACCTTATTACTTGTTTGATGTAATGTCATGATGCATTTTGTAAACACTGTTTCTGTTTGTTTTTCTTTGTATACCATATCTCTTTTTCTTAGTGCTCTTGACCCCTGATGAAGGCTCCTGCGTGAGCCAAAACGTTGGGCGGGCAGTACAATAATTGTTGAAAAATAAAGAAATTTTGTTCAAGCATACCATACCTGGACTTACCATTTTTTCATATGCTGTGTGCCGGGATTACCCTTCTTGATTGACTTATTTTTTTCCCGAGCACCAGGTCATTGCAGTGAGCACAACTTATTCTTCATTGCTAACGCTGGCAGCTGGACACGACAAAATCTTCAAGGCGTAACTGGAGAGCTCTTGACATTTTTCTAGATTTGAAGCACAAAAGGAGCAAGGCTCCATTTGCAAAGTCATTGCATCGATGTTCATTTGGAGATACTCCTGTATCATCCTCTCCATCCGTTGACTATGTGACACACTTGATGTCTCTGGTGGCCTTGCAAAGGAGGGTCTAAAAAAATTATGAAAAGATTCCATAAAATTGCTGTTACCAGCACCAGATACGGTCCTACTGGTACGGGTAGACTGTTGAAGATGACGAGGCCGTCCCATGTTTGTCAAGTTACAACTGGGAGAATCACTCCCTTCACCTGCACGGTTGTTTGGTGGAAAAGCCGAGCTAAGATCGAGTAACAGCTTCTGCTGATACTCCTGCATACGTGCGTCCCTTTCTATGGGTGGAATTATGTCACAAAATTTGGACTTGTCCCGGGGATCTAATAGTGTGGCAAGCCAGTAGTCATCATCACTTCTAATTTTGACAATACGAGGGTCATGTTGGAGGTAGTGCAACAAGAAGGCACTCATGTGTCTTGCGCAGCCATGCGGACCAAGTCCACGCTGTGTTTGTGGCATAGAGGTGCTAACCGTTCTTTCTTCCTCTGTCATCTCCCCCCAACCTCTTTCAACTTAAATTTGACCAAGGTCTTCCTCATCAGCTGAGTCTTCCATGTCCATGGACAGTTCGTCCTCCATATCTTCATGTCCTCCTGCACCTTCCTCAACATCTCGCCTGCTACCATGCGCCCTTGTTGATCCCTGTCCCCCATGGTCCCATGCCTGCCGCGTTGGTGATGATGAACGTCTGGACCTTGGTGATGTTGTTGTGTCTTGCGCATATGAATCCTCCTGTAGTTCCTCCCCTTCCTGTTGTCCCACCCCCTGACTCCGAATAGTGTTTAGCGTGTGCTCCAGCATGTAAATGACTGTAATCGTCATGCTGATAATGGCATTGTCAGCGCTAAACATATTCGTCGCCATGTCGAAACTGTGCAGAAGGGTGCATAGGTCCGTGATCTGAGATCACTCCATCAGGGTGATCTGCCCCACCTCTGCATCTCGTTGGCCCAGGCTATACGTCATGACGTATTGCACCAGGGCTCTGCGGTGCTGCCACAGTCGCTGTAACATGTGGAGAGTTGAATTCCAGCGTGTTGCCACATCGCATTTCAGGCGATGAACCGGCAGGCCGAAAGACTTCTGGAGCGATGCAAGTCGCTCAGCTGCGGCGCTTGAACGGCGGAAGTGAGCACTGCAGACAGTTTCCGTGCCCTGGTCAGAAGGCCATCTAGGCCGGGATAGTGTGTTAAAAATTGCTGGACAACAAGGTTCAACACGTGAGCCATACAAGGCACGTGTGTCACCTTGCCCAGGCGAAGGGCCGCACCCAGGTTTGCAGCATTGTCGCACACGGCCTTACCAGGCTGCAGGTTGAGTGGAGACAACCATTTATTAAACTCGGACCGCAGAGCTGACCACAACTCCTCAGCTGTGTGACTCTTATTCCCAAGACATGTCAAGCTAAAGACCGCCTGATGCCGTTGCGCTCTGCTGCCAGCATAGTAATGAGGGGTGCGTGATTCCTTCTGCGCAGTGAGAACGCTGGTGGCCTGACCAGGCAGGCTTGGGGCGGAGGTGGAGGACCCAGATGAGGTGGAGGATGCAGAAGCAGTGGCGGAACTTGGACAGACAGAGGATTGACACACAAGTCGTGGGGACGGCAAGACTTGTGCAGCAGACCCTTCACCATCTATCACCATAGTTACCCAGTGCCCAGTCAGCGACATGTAACGTCCCTGTCCATGCTTACTGGTCCAAGTATCGGTGCTGAAATTCACCCGTTCACACACAGAGTTTCTCAAGGAAGCGGTGATATTGTGTGCGACATGCTGGTGTAGCGCGGGCACACCTTTCTTAGAGAAGTAGTGGCGACTAGGCATCTGGTACTGGGGCACAGCGACAGATATAAGGTCTCTAAAATCCTGTGTGTCCACTAGGCCGAAAGGCAGCATTTCTGTAGCCAACAGCTTACAGAGGGATAGAGTCAACCTCTTCGCTTTGTCATGGGTCGAAGGAAGTGGCCTTTTATTTGACCACATCTGAGGGACAGAGATCTGGCTGCTGTGTGTAGACGGTGTTGAGTAGGGTGTCCCTGGAAAAATGCAGCTTTGGGAGGAAAGTGCAGGCGGAGACATGATGTTGCCTTCATCCAAAGTTGGTGCTATCGATGTCTGAGAGAGCTGTACACACTCACTTGTTTCCCCTTCCAAACCAACTGACGACCTACCAAGCAAACTGCCTGTTGCGGTTACAGTGGTGGAAGTTGTGGGTGGAAAAACAGGTGTGACAGCTGTCCCCACAGTCCTAGAAGATGACGAGCGCGCGGATGCCCTGGAAGGGGCAGGCGGTGGATGGTTGGCTCCACTAGGCCGCATTGCAGCACGGTGAGCTTCCCACCAGGCCATATGATATTTATTCATGTGACGATTCATGGAAGAAGTTGTCAAACTGCTGAGGTTTTGACCTCTACTAAGATAACCATGGCAAATGTTACAGATCACATAATTTGGCCGATCTTTTTTTATGTCAAAAAAGGACCAGGCTAGGCAAGGCTTAGAGGCCATGCAACCTGTTGATCCACCCCGAATAATGCTCAGAGGCAGAGTGGTGGCTGAGGATGCAGTTGTAGACGTGCTACCAGTGCTCCGACTGTGTCCAGGAAGGCGCCAGGTTACTTCGACGTCGGTTGCATCCTCCTCCACCGCCTCTATTGACCTCCTCGAGTGTCTGACTGTGGGTTGACAGTAGGTGGGATCTAGAACTTCATCATCAATTGTTGTGTTTGCACTCCCCTCCCCCTCAGACCGAGTTTCTTCTTGCCCTGACCGAATATTTAAGTTGTCATCCCAATCGGGTATCTGCGTCTCATCTTCATCAGTATGTTCCTCATTGCCTATAACCACAGTTGTTGGAAAGGCAGCATTTTGGTAGCCAACAGTTTGCATTTTATGAAAGTCAACCTCCAAGCCATGTCATGCCCTTCTAAAAGCATGTATAACACAGCGAGGGGACTCCAACCACAGTCTCCCTCGTTGCCACTCACTGGGCCACACACACCCCACTTGACTGGCATCGGTTGAGCCCCCTTTTGAAAAAGAAAAAGATGCTTTGCATGAAGCACTCTCAAAAATACGCGTGCCTTTCCCGTCCCCTGGCTGACCCCGGGGAAGAAAAGTCCTCTGAGAGCCATGACTTGTTCATCTTGGTTCTTTTAGAAACACAGCGAGGGGACTCCAACCACAGTCTCCCTCGTTGCCACTCACTGGGCCACACACACCCCACTTGACTGGCATCGGTTGAGCCCCCTTTTGAAAAAGAAAAAGATGCTTTGCATGAAGCACTCTCAAAAATACGCGTGCCTTTCCCGTCCCCTGGCTGACCCCGGGGAAGAAAAGTCCTCTGAGAGCCATGACTTGTTCATCTTGGTTCTTTTAGAAACACAGCGAGGGGACTCCAACCACAGTCTCCCTCGTTGCCACTCACTGGGCCACACACACCCCACTTGACTGGCATCGGTTGAGCCCCCTTTTGAAAAAGAAAAAGATGCTTTGCATGAAGCACTCTCAAAAATACGCGTGCCTTTCCCGTCCCCTGGCTGACCCCGGGGAAGAAAAGTCCTCTGAGAGCCATGACTTGTTCATCTTGGTTCTTTTAGAAACACAGCGAGGGGACTCCAACCACAGTCTCCCTCGTTGCCACTCACTGGGCCACACACACCCCACTTGACTGGCATCGGTTGAGCCCCCTTTTGAAAAAGAAAAAGATGCTTTGCATGAAGCACTCTCAAAAATACGCGTGCCTTTCCCGTCCCCTGGCTGACCCCGGGGAAGAAAAGTCCTCTGAGAGCCATGACTTGTTCATCTTGGTTCTTTTAGAAACACAGCGAGGGGACTCCAACCACAGTCTCCCTCGTTGCCACTCACTGGGCCACACACACCCCACTTGACTGGCATCGGTTGAGCCCCCTTTTGAAAAAGAAAAAGATGCTTTGCATGAAGCACTCTCAAAAATACGCGTGCCTTTCCCGTCCCCTGGCTGACCCCGGGGAAGAAAAGTCCTCTGAGAGCCATGACTTGTTCATCTTGGTTCTTTTAGAAACACAGCGAGGGGACTCCAACCACAGTCTCCCTCGTTGCCACTCACTGGGCCACACACACCCCACTTGACTGGCATCGGTTGAGCCCCCTTTTGAAAAAGAAAAAGATGCTTTGCATGAAGCACTCTCAAAAATACGCGTGCCTTTCCCGTCCCCTGGCTGACCCCGGGGAAGAAAAGTCCTCTGAGAGCCATGACTTGTTCATCTTGGTTCTTTTAGAAACACAGCGAGGGGACTCCAACCACAGTCTCCCTCGTTGCCACTCACTGGGCCACACACACCCCACTTGACTGGCATCGGTTGAGCCCCCTTTTGAAAAAGAAAAAGATGCTTTGCATGAAGCACTCTCAAAAATACGCGTGCCTTTCCCGTCCCCTGGCTGACCCCGGGGAAGAAAAGTCCTCTGAGAGCCATGACTTGTTCATCTTGGTTCTTTTAGAAACACAGCGAGGGGACTCCAACCACAGTCTCCCTCGTTGCCACTCACTGGGCCACACACACCCCACTTGACTGGCATCGGTTGAGCCCCCTTTTGAAAAAGAAAAAGATGCTTTGCATGAAGCACTCTCAAAAATACGCGTGCCTTTCCCGTCCCCTGGCTGACCCCGGGGAAGAAAAGTCCTCTGAGAGCCATGACTTGTTCATCTTGGTTCTTTTAGAAACACAGCGAGGGGACTCCAACCACAGTCTCCCTCGTTGCCACTCACTGGGCCACACACACCCCACTTGACTGGCATCGGTTGAGCCCCCTTTTGAAAAAGAAAAAGATGCTTTGCATGAAGCACTCTCAAAAATACGCGTGCCTTTCCCGTCCCCTGGCTGACCCCGGGGAAGAAAAGTCCTCTGAGAGCCATGACTTGTTCATCTTGGTTCTTTTAGAAACACAGCGAGGGGACTCCAACCACAGTCTCCCTCGTTGCCACTCACTGGGCCACACACACCCCACTTGACTGGCATCGGTTGAGCCCCCTTTTGAAAAAGAAAAAGATGCTTTGCATGAAGCACTCTCAAAAATACGCGTGCCTTTCCCGTCCCCTTGCTGACCCCGGGGAAGAAAAGTCCTCTGAGAGCCATGACTTGTTCATCTTGGTTCTTTTAGAAACACAGCGAGGGGACTCCAACCACAGTCTCCCTCGTTGCCACTCACTGGGCCACACACACCCCACTTGACTGGCATCGGTTGAGCCCCCTTTTGAAAAAGCAAAAGATGCTTTGCATGAAGCACTCTCAAAAATACGCGTGCCTTTCCCGTCCCCTGGCTGACCCCGGGGAAGAAAAGTCCTCTGAGAGCCATGACTTGTTCATCTTGGTTCTTTTAGAAACACAGCGAGGGGACTCCAACCACAGTCTCCCTCGTTGCCACTCACTGGGCCACACACACCCCACTTGACTGGCATCGGTTGAGCCCCCTTTTGAAAAAGAAAAAGATGCTTTGCATGAAGCACTCTCAAAAATACGCGTGCCTTTCCCGTCCCCTGGCTGACCCCGGGGAAGAAAAGTCCTCTGAGAGCCATGACTTGTTCATCTTGGTTCTTTTAGAAACACAGCGAGGGGACTCCAACCACAGTCTCCCTCGTTGCCACTCACTGGGCCACACACACCCCACTTGACTGGCATCGGTTGAGCCCCCTTTTGAAAAAGAAAAAGATGCTTTGCATGAAGCACTCTCAAAAATACGCGTGCCTTTCCCGTCCCCTGGCTGACCCCGGGGAAGAAAAGTCCTCTGAGAGCCATGACTTGTTCATCTTGGTTCTTTTAGAAACACAGCGAGGGGACTCCAACCACAGTCTCCCTCGTTGCCACTCACTGGGCCACACACACCCCACTTGACTGGCATCGGTTGAGCCCCCTTTTGAAAAAGAAAAAGATGCTTTGCATGAAGCACTCTCAAAAATACGCGTGCCTTTCCCGTCCCCTGGCTGACCCCGGGGAAGAAAAGTCCTCTGAGAGCCATGACTTGTTCATCTTGGTTCTTTTAGAAACACAGCGAGGGGACTCCAACCACAGTCTCCCTCGTTGCCACTCACTGGGCCACACACACCCCACTTGACTGGCATCGGTTGAGCCCCCTTTTGAAAAAGAAAAAGATGCTTTGCATGAAGCACTCTCAAAAATACGCGTGCCTTTCCCGTCCCCTGGCTGACCCCGGGGAAGAAAAGTCCTCTGAGAGCCATGACTTGTTCATCTTGGTTCTTTTAGAAACACAGCGAGGGGACTCCAACCACAGTCTCCCTCGTTGCCACTCACTGGGCCACACACACCCCACTTGACTGGCATCGGTTGAGCCCCCTTTTGAAAAAGAAAAAGATGCTTTGCATGAAGCACTCTCAAAAATACGCGTGCCTTTCCCGTCCCCTGGCTGACCCCGGGGAAGAAAAGTCCTCTGAGAGCCATGACTTGTTCATCTTGGTTCTTTTAGAAACACAGCGAGGGGACTCCAACCACAGTCTCCCTCGTTGCCACTCACTGGGCCACACACACCCCACTTGACTGGCATCGGTTGAGCCCCCTTTTGAAAAAGAAAAAGATGCTTTGCATGAAGCACTCTCAAAAATACGCGTGCCTTTCGCGTCCCCTGGCTGACCCCGGGGAAGAAAAGTCCTCTGAGAGCCATGACTTGTTCATCTTGGTTCTTTTAGAAACACAGCGAGGGGACTCCAACCACAGTCTCCCTCGTTGCCACTCACTGGGCCACACACACCCCACTTGACTGGCATCGGTTGAGCCCCCTTTTGAAAAAGAAAAAGATGCTTTGCATGAAGCACTCTCAAAAATACGCGTGCCTTTCCCGTCCCCTGGCTGACCCCGGGGAAGAAAAGTCCTCTGAGAGCCATGACTTGTTCATCTTGGTTCTTTTAGAAACACAGCGAGGGGACTCCAACCACAGTCTCCCTCGTTGCCACTCACTGGGCCACACACACCCCACTTGACTGGCATCGGTTGAGCCCCCTTTTGAAAAAGAAAAAGATGCTTTGCATGAAGCACTCTCAAAAATACGCGTGCCTTTCCCGTCCCCTGGCTGACCCCGGGGAAGAAAAGTCCTCTGAGAGCCATGACTTGTTCATCTTGGTTCTTTTAGAAACACAGCGAGGGGACTCCAACCACAGTCTCCCTCGTTGCCACTCACTGGGCCACACACACCCCACTTGACTGGCATCGGTTGAGCCCCCTTTTGAAAAAGAAAAAGATGCTTTGCATGAAGCACTCTCAAAAATACGCGTGCCTTTCCCGTCCCCTGGCTGACCCCGGGGAAGAAAAGTCCTCTGAGAGCCATGACTTGTTCATCTTGGTTCTTTTAGAAACACAGCGAGGGGACTCCAACCACAGTCTCCCTCGTTGCCACTCACTGGGCCACACACACCCCACTTGACTGGCATCGGTTGAGCCCCCTTTTGAAAAAGAAAAAGATGCTTTGCATGAAGCACTCTCAAAAATACGCGTGCCTTTCCCGTCCCCTGGCTGACCCCGGGGAAGAAAAGTCCTCTGAGAGCCATGACTTGTTCATCTTGGTTCTTTTAGAAACACAGCGAGGGGACTCCAACCACAGTCTCCCTCGTTGCCACTCACTGGGCCACACACACCCCACTTGACTGGCATCGGTTGAGCCCCCTTTTGAAAAAGAAAAAGATGCTTTGCATGAAGCACTCTCAAAAATACGCGTGCCTTTCCCGTCCCCTGGCTGACCCCCGGGGAAGAAAAGTCCTCTGAGAGCCATGACTTGTTCATCTTGGTTCTTTTAGAAACACAGCGAGGGGACTCCAACCACAGTCTCCCTCGTTGCCACTCACTGGGCCACACACACCCCACTTGACTGGCATCGGTTGAGCCCCCTTTTGAAAAAGAAAAAGATGCTTTGCATGAAGCACTCTCAAAAATACGCGTGCCTTTCCCGTCCCCTGGCTGACCCCGGGGAAGAAAAGTCCTCTGAGAGCCATGACTTGTTCATCTTGGTTCTTTTAGAAACACAGCGAGGGGACTCCAACCACAGTCTCCCTCGTTGCTACTCACTGGGCCACACACACCCCACTTGACTGGCATCGGTTGAGCCCCCTTTTGAAAAAGAAAAAGATGCTTTGCATGAAGCACTCTCAAAAATACGCGTGCCTTTCCCGTCCCCTGGCTGACCCCGGGGAAGAAAAGTCCTCTGAGAGCCATGACTTGTTCATCTTGGTTCTTTTAGAAACACAGCGAGGGGACTCCAACCACAGTCTCCCTCGTTGCCACTCACTGGGCCACACACACCCCACTTGACTGGCATCGGTTGAGCCCCCTTTTGAAAAAGAAAAAGATGCTTTGCATGAAGCACTCTCAAAAATACGCGTGCCTTTCCCGTCCCCTGGCTGACCCCGGGGAAGAAAAGTCCTCTGAGAGCCATGACTTGTTCATCTTGGTTCTTTTAGAAACACAGCGAGGGGACTCCAACCACAGTCTCCCTCGTTGCCACTCACTGGGCCACACACACCCCACTTGACTGGCATCGGTTGAGCCCCCTTTTGAAAAAGAAAAAGATGCTTTGCATGAAGCACTCTCAAAAATACGCGTGCCTTTCCCGTCCCCTGGCTGACCCCCGGGGAAGAAAAGTCCTCTGAGAGCCATGACTTGTTCATCTTGGTTCTTTTAGAAACACAGCGAGGGGACTCCAACCACAGTCTCCCTCGTTGCCACTCACTGGGCCACACACACCCCACTTGACTGGCATCGGTTGAGCCCCCTTTTGAAAAAGAAAAAGATGCTTTGCATGAAGCACTCTCAAAAATACGCGTGCCTTTCCCGTCCCCTGGCTGACCCCGGGGAAGAAAAGTCCTCTGAGAGCCATGACTTGTTCATCTTGGTTCTTTTAGAAACACAGCGAGGGGACTCCAACCACAGTCTCCCTCGTTGCTACTCACTGGGCCACACACACCCCACTTGACTGGCATCGGTTGAGCCCCCTTTTGAAAAAGAAAAAGATGCTTTGCATGAAGCACTCTCAAAAATACGCGTGCCTTTCCCGTCCCCTGGCTGACCCCGGGGAAGAAAAGTCCTCTGAGAGCCATGTCCACATTGTCAGTGGACAGACACGTGTGCTTATCTGCCAGCAGACCCACAGCAGCACTGAAGACAGGTTCCGAGAGAACGCTGGCTGCAGGACACGACAAGATCCCCAAGACGTACGTGGCGAGCTCAGGCAATTTATCAAGATTGGAAGCCAAGAATGAGCAGGGCTCAAGTTGCACAATAATGGCATGTTTCCTTGCATATACTCATATATCTGTGTGTCCTCCTCTTTTTCCTTGTCCAGCTCTTTTGTTTTCGCATGAGTATATGTCCTTGTCACTTTCCCATGTGTTGTGAGTTGTTTGTGACCTTTTGGACACCTTTGAGGGTGTTTTCTAGGTGTTTTTCTGTGTTTGTGATTGCCTGCCATTGTTTCCTATGCAGTTCGAGTTCGGTTTGTCGAACGTTCGACGAACCGAACTCGAACGGGAGGTCCATTCGGCGAACCAACCTCGAGCCGAACCGCGACCGGTTCGCTCATCTCTAGTAATAATGCCCTGGGTAGTTTTCGAGTGAATGATGAGATGCTGTTTTTTTCTGTACATACTGAATAATGTAATGGGGCCAAATCCTCCTAATATTGAGGGGTAAGTGACTCACTCCAGGACATGGGACCACCAGGGAATTCTCCTTTTCCCCTGTGGGCCAGTCCAAGCTTGTCATTTTATATGCATTATGTGACACGTATTGTCCTGTTGTGCTGGCACAACATTGATTTCTAAATGAAATTGCAATTAAATTATTCTGATGGTCCACTAATTTGCTTCAGTGTAGGATTTCAATATCACATGGATTGGGACCTGATGTCACAGTTCTATTTTTGGAGACTAGTGACAAATTCTGAGTTGGATCCCTTATTTCCATCTGGGACTCTTCATTAAAACATGGTTTCATTTATTTCAGTACGTCAAGAGTTAATGCCACTTTTGTTGTCCAGCAGTTCCTAGCTGAGTGCTTCAGCTGCAGCTGCTTTATAGCCACGCCACTTCAGGTTTAAATAGTGGTGTTACTCAGCAATTCCTGCTGAAGATATAAACTCAATTATTCTCTGGTCACATTGGAGGAAAGTTCTGCTGTGGAGGTTTCCTGCTCTCAGGCTTTATCCTTTTTGTTGCTTTTCCCCTCCTGTTTGTCTTACCTAACTTTGTGTATTTTTAGTGCAGTGTTGGAGTCTAGTTAACCTCACTTGCCCTTCACTAGCCAGGCATCTGTAGTGTCTTCTTAGGGTCTCAGGTTCCTCTTCGGTGACAGTTGCAGAGACTGAATAGAGACTGGCTAGGAGAGTAGGGATAGCTGCAGGTGAGGATAGGAGGTGTCCCACCTATCCCTCTCATTAGTTCTAGGCCCATCCGCTGTTATTGTATCCCCTTGGTTTGTTGTGTTTTTGTTGTGTGTCAGATGCACGTTGGTCTGAACACCCTCCCACCATGTTTGCCACACCTGGCAAGCATGACACCTGAACCACCTACACCCTCAATTGAGTGAAGGGATTGCAGCATTTGCTTTCCCTTGCTTACCAGGGCCATATAATTTTTAATGAACATGCGTGGTACTGCAACTAAGTGCCATTCTGTCCCATTGATGTCTATTACTACTTAATAGAGCACCACGGCACCACAAACAGGCAATCTATTGGGTTATGTCTCCGCAAGGTGTAATAGCGTTTTAGCTATAGCATACCTGGAGATCTGATTTGTACAGCTGACATGTGTGCCTCGCAGGCACGATTGGATCCATGATCCACTCCCGCCTGTTAACTCCTTAAATGGGGCTGTCAAAATGTCACAGCACAATTTAAATGCTGATTGCAGTAAATCTTTACTCACCTGGCTCCACCTGGCTCCATCGGTGGTGCAGTGACGTGATCACTGTGAGCAGATGGTTGCCATGGTAGCACAGAGTCATGTAATGATTCCTGTAGCTATCATGACTCACTTACTGTTTCACCCGGCCGAGTGCTGCCAGTAAAAGGAGGTGAGTATTTCTGCTGATCTCAGCTGTGTAGCTGTGATCAGGAAAAATGAACAAGCGATTAGACTGCTGATCCCGATAGTCCTCTAGGGAGACTAGAAAATTTTAAAAAAAGTAAAAAAAAAAAAAGTTTTAAAAGATTAAAAAAAATAAAAAATATACAGGTTTGGTGTCTACGAACTCGTACTGACCTGAAGCATTAGACTGACACATCAGTTTTACCATATAGGGAACACGGTGAATAAAATATCCCAAACACAATCATGCAATCGCACTTTTTTGCAATTTTGTCGCACTTGAAATTTTTTTGCAGTTTTCCGGTATACAATATGGTAAAACATATGATTTAATTTAAAAGTACAACTCGTCCCGCAAAAACAAGCAAAAACAAAATGGCAAGATTGACGGAAAAAAAAATTTACGGCTCTTGGCAGAAGGGGAGAAATAAAAATGAAAATCGGTCAACGGTAAAGGGGTTAATGAAATAGTCTATGGCAGCAATTCATTAGGACTGACGTTCACATGTCCTGTAATCATCCACTACAATGAATCCAGCAGGAAGCTTTTTTGTCCATTTTGAAAAAATTGATTTTTACAGGATCCGTGTTTTTAACTTGGGAGTCTATGGAAAACAGAACCGTTAACTCATTGCTATTTAGCCATCCATTTTTCTTTCATTTCTAAAGGATCTGTTTTTTGCTTACTGGATTAGGTTGCAACTAAACAGGTCCTGCAAAACTATTTTTTTTCAAAATGGACAAAAATCTTTTCTGCCAACAGATTGCTGCTGGATCTATTCTAACGGATGATTAGTGTACATGTGAACTTAGCTTCAATGAAATGCTCACTAGCAGACACTGACCTGATTTATTAATGAATCTGGCTCATCTGATAACCAGCGTGCACCACCACCAGAAATATAGGCCATGTAGAATGAGTTACACCACTTTAATGGTGTAATTTAAAATGAATTTGATGGGAAGTCCCACCCATTCTATGCCCATATTAGTGTAGCTGGCCAGTACTGGCAATTAAATGACAAACGTCGCACTGTCAAGTTGCATAAAAATATAGACAGATTTCTGGCATAAGCAGCTTAATGAATTGTCCCAAATGGCTCATAATCATCAGAGTATTTCTGCCAAAATGTTAGTGTATAACACTTTGAATCGCGCAACTTGAAGTTGACCAAAAACTGTGTGACTTTTAACATTTTTACACCAGTCCTGGCCAGCTGCATAAAAATGTGTGACAAATGGGTAGGATAGGTCATGTTTAAGCCTGCCTGGTAAATCCTTCAAAATTTACATCATTTTAATGTGTAGATTATACGTGAAAGGTGCTACAGTATCTCACTGGAATAACATTTCTAGTGGTGGCACATGACAGTTTTAATGCATTTTAAATAAATAATATAATTAAATTAGGCATATTTTACTTCAGCATTACCATCATTATAAATCTTCATTGAAACCAGCGACCTATAATTTGCAATACTCACCTAATGGTCGGTGCAGAGCAGACTGGTCAGATGGGTGTCTCCAATCTCCGGGTCCACGCCTCCTCTTTTGACTATCTTTGTCCTTCTACTTCTGAAGCTAGTGGGGAAGACGCGTTCTACGTCATATACACTAGCCAACATTGAGATCCTGCGCAGGCGCACTACAATACTTTGATCTGCCCTACTCAGGGCAGATCAAAGTGCACCTGCGCAGGACCTCAATGCTTGCTAATGTAGATGATGTAGGATGTGTCATCCACACTAGCTTCAGAAGAAGGAGGACAAAGATGGTCAAAAGAGGAGGCACGGACCCAGAGAACGGAGACTCCCATCTGACCAGTCTACTCCGCACCAACCGTTAGGTGAGTATTATAAATATCTGGTGACAGGTTTCCTTTAAATCAGGATGTTCAGGAAGAAGGGAATTACAAGATTTATCGTTTACTTGGTGTTGCACTAGATTGAATTAGTGAAGGAGGCCGAATTTAAAAAAAGAAAATTAAAGAGGTTATTCACTACTTCTACATTGATGGTCTATCCTTCGAACAAGTCATCACTATCTGATCGGGGTCCCACACCTGGAACTTTCACTGATCAGCTGTTGACGGTGCAGGCTGTGTCGCGGGCGGAGGAGGGGACACTGCGCTCTCCCCCTGCTCGGGTCCGGCTGCTGCTGCGGCTGCTCGGTGGTGGCTCGAGCGGTGGGCCGGATCCCGGGGACTCAAGCGGCGCTCCTCGCCCGTGAGTGAAAAGGGGATTTGATTGGATGGTGGGGATTTGGTGATTGTCCGTGACGCCACCCACGGTTGTGGTGAAGTTGGTGACACCACCGCTGCTCTGGACGGGGATCCCGGGAGCGGTGACAGGGAGCAGCTTTGATGTTAGTTCTCCCCTCCATGGGTAGGGGGTTGGTTGTCCCGGGACACGGTGATGGGGTAGGGATGAATGGCAGGCGGGTTACGGGACCTGGTGAGGTGCAGGGTCGCGGGGGCAGCGCTGTGCCGCACGGCACGGTGGTACTTACTCAGCCAATGATGAGGACACAGTTCTAGGTAAAACACACGGCTGGATGGACGGGTCCCACAGATGGCTGCGGTGTTGTTTCTCCCGGCAGGTTGATGGTGACTGCCTTTCCCTGCACCTATGTACTGTAAACGGTTCCAATGGGTTCCCACCGGTAACCCGCTCCCCAGCTTGGATGGGAGCTGAAGGAGCCCCTTTTGCCCGCAGGCTCTGGCCCTGGGAACGGTAGCCTTGGCGGTGGCTGTGTTTCCCTCTCACGGTTGGACTGTTGCCTTCTGTCGGGACTTGGCTGCTGGGAAACCCAGGAGGTTCCCTTCGATGACGGATTTGGCAAATTCACGGCGACTCCTAGCCTTGCCGGGGTCCGTAAGCCCCTGTCAGATGGTGCTGACTTCTCTTTGTGTACCGGTCCGGTACCGCCGGGCCACCGCCCATCCACGGTCCTTACGCTAAACTCCGATAGGCCACTCCTGCAGATGGTCACCACCGTCTGCCAACCTTGCTGATCCGTCCGGGCCACACACCCGGACCAACTTCAGCTTGCTCCTCTACCACTTTCCTTCCTCTCACTTTCCACTCTCAAACCGATCTCCTTACTTTTCCCGCCTCCAGGACTGTGTACTCCTCGGTGGGCGGGGCCAACCGCCTGGCCCACCCCCCTGGTGTGGACATCAGCCCCTGGAGGAAGGAAACAAGGGTTTTTGTCTGACTTCGGTGTGCCTGACCGGGAGTGTGGGGTGTGTGGGTGTTGTTCTCTTTGGCCCCTGGCTTGTCCAGGGCGCCACATTCCCCCTTAGTAAAATGCAGACCGTCCGCGGGCTGCCCGTCCATCACCGGTTTTATTTTCACAACTGAAAAGATAAACGGTAAAACAGAGATTACAATTAAAATAACATCTTCCCACATCGGGAGGTACTCTTACTTTAAATGTTGCAAACGGTTACGGCTTCCGCTCTCTCCCACCCAAGTAACCTGGCCCTGATGCTGCCCCTAAGCAAATAGGCAGCACCCCTTGACCCAGTCCAGCACAAGTTGCCCGAGCGGGTTCTGTCCTTTTCAGGGGACCCACGTCCATGGGGAACCCCTGAAACACCCAGAGGATCGCCACCGATACCGGTGGTGGCTGGGCCCCAGCCTGCTCCACTGCGAGCCCTTCCTCCAATTTGCCTCTCCGGAGGCGGCAACGGTGAAAGCCACAAACATTATTATTTACAAGCCACAAGTTCGTGGTTGCCTTGCAAGTTCTCAGGCTTGTCCATAAGGAAAAATGCTACTTGCTAATTTGAACATGTGAATAATGAATTGCATACCTGCTATGAATATTAGGAAAATGGAGATATTTAGCAATCGCATTGATCAATGTAACTGAGCCCCAAGGCCTCGTCAAGGCATATCTCTATATTGGGGTCCCTAGCTCTGTGACCCTAACTGTGTGTCATCTCATTGCAATTAAAAACTGCTATGGGTGGAGAGGGGTAACTAAGGACTTTCTTATATAGGAGATGGAAAAAACATGGCCGAAAGGGGCGGAGCTGTGTTCACATTCAGAAAAAAAACTACATATAACTGAATAGGATAACTGAAGTGAGCACTAATATATATATATGTGAGTGCAAGCCAAAAATACGTACTATATATAAGAATAAGGCTGCACATCAAACTTAGATAATGGTATAATGCCTCAAGCATATGAAAAAATATTGGAATATACAATGAAAAATGCTACTTGCTAATTTGAACATGTGAATAATGAATTGCATACCTGCTATGAATATTAGGAAAATGGAGATATTTAGCAATCGCATTGATCAATGTAACTGAGCCCCAAGGCCTCGTCAAGGCATATCTCTATATTGGGGTCCCTAGCTCTGTGACCCTAACTGTGTGTCATCTCATTGCAATAAAAAACTGCTATGGGTGGAGAGGGGTAACTAAGGACTTTCTTATATAGGAGATGGAAAAAACATGGCCGAAAGGGGCGGAGCTGTGTTCACATTCAGAAAAAAAACTACATATAACTGAATAGGATAACTGAAGTGAGCACTAATATATATATATGTGAGTGCAAGCGAAAAATACGTACTATATATAAGAATAAGGCTGCACATCAAACTTAGATAATGGTATAATGCCTCAAGCATATGCTTGAGGCATTATACCATTATCTAAGTTTGATGTGCAGCCTTATTCTTATATATAGTACGTATTTTTGGCTTGCACTCACATATATATATATTAGTGCTCACTTCAGTTATCCTATTCAGTTATATGTAGTTTTTTTTTCTGAATGTGAACACAGCTCCGCCCCTTTCGGCCATGTTTTTTCCATCTCCTATATAAGAAAGTCCTTAGTTACCCCTCTCCACCCATAGCAGTTTTTAATTGCAATGAGATGACACACAGTTAGGGTCACAGAGCTAGGGACCCCAATATAGAGATATGCCTTGACGAGGCCTTGGGGCTCAGTTACATTGATCAATGCGATTGCTAAATATCTCCATTTTCCTAATATTCATAGCAGGTATGCAATTCATTATTCACATGTTCAAATTAGCAAGTAGCATTTTTCATTGTATATTCCAATATTTTTTCATATGCTTGAGGCATTATACCATTATCTAAGTTTGATGTGCAGCCTTATTCTTATATATTGTCCATAAGGAGTCCCTTATGCGAAACTTGGAAACAGTCCCCACGGGGACAACGGTGCCGGCAACGACTGGTCTCAATCACAGTTTGTCAATCACGTAAACTTCTCATCAATTATTTACTTATCATTCATAAAACTTTAAACAGCACTATGGTGGTCCCAACGGGGAACAACTGCAACGGGACTCCGCTGGCATTATTCGGATTCCTCGGCATTGGTTGGGGGAGGGGGCGCGGTGCACACACGGGCCTCTTGGCTGCCCCTCAACTTCGCATCTAGCGCAAACCACCCCCTCTCCCCGCAGTGACGGGTGTACTGTACCTGGTCTCCAGGCATTAGGTTGCGGCCTGGATGCTCCTCTGGCAGGTGGGCATTAACATCCCGCCGGGCTATAAAGACTTCGGCCTTCAGGCCCGGTTGATATATAAAGCCATTGCCCCGGCGGACATCGAACCGCCTCACCTGCCTTTCATACAGGGGGCCCCGGACATGGAAGGTCGCTTGGCGGAGGCTCTCTTTCTCCCGGATCGTACGGGCCACCAACTCCGCCTTCTTCCTTTCCCTTTCCGCGATCTCCGGGCCCAGCGGTGTCGGCTCCCTATCCCAGTACGGTGCTGCTGCGAGCTCCGGCGCACGGGTCGGGCCCCGCGAGACCTTCCGGACACTGCCCACCACTGGTGATCTGGGTGGAAGGTCCCGCGGTGACTTGGCCTGGGGTGCCGCTTTGCAGCGGCAACCCGGCGCAACCTCAGCCGAGGTGTGGGGGATGGGCACAGGGGCCTTCCTCCGCTGGGCCTTCAGCACGGAGCGGTCTGTCAGCTCCGGCTCGGGGGAAGTCTCTGTAAATGCCTCCGGCTCGGGCTTCTGTACTTTCCAGGGCAGCACTTGCGGTCGGTCACGGGCTCCGGTTACAGGTCGATCCGCCTGGGCGGACATGCAGGGTACCGCTACCGGTTGCGGGGGTAGCGGGCCTAGTGGCGGGGTCACGGCAACCGATACGGGTAGCGAAGGAGGTGGCAGGGCGAGCGGGTTCAGACCGGGTCCCGCAGCCACGATGACCGACCCACTAGGAGTACCGGGGCGTGGGTCACTCACCCTTCCTTCCGAAGCTCCCTCCTCTTCGCGTCTCCGCACGGTTGCTATAACCTCTGCCATGTCGGCCTCTCACTCCTCCAAGAGGAGCTGCATCTTGACCTGCAGCCGTTGTTGGAGCTGCGCGTTCCGGCTCTCCACCCACGCCGCGGTTCCAGGTGCGGGGGCTGCGGTGCTACAGGACGGCATGTAAATCTTTCTGGCGGCCTCTTCCAGGAACAAGATGGCCGCAGGGTCCTAGCGTCCCTGCTTTTATAGCCATGCTCACATGCGACCAGTCGCCATTTCGTCCCCCTTAGTCTCTTTCCGGCTCCTCCTCTACAGGGGCGTGGTTTTGACCTTTGCGCCTCCACTACTCGAGGGGACGCTCGAGCGGGAATTCTTCGCGCCCAAGATGGCGGCTTCTCAAATTTTTCGGCCGGACACCTCCGGCGGTTACACAAGGCGCACTTCCACCAGTTGGTAGAACGGTAGGATCCTGTTCGTGACGCCAAGTTGTCGCGGGTGGAGGAGGGGACGCTACGCTCTTCCACTGCTCGGGTCCGGCTGCTGCTGCCGCTGCTCGGTGGTGGCTCGAGCGGTGGGCCGGATCCTGGGGACTCGAGCGGCGTTCCTCGCCCGTGAGTGAAAAGGGGATTTGATTGGATGGTGGGGATTTGATGACTGTCCGTGACGCCACCCACGGTTGTGGTGAAGTTGGTGACACCACCGCTGCTCTGGACGGGGATCCCGGGAGCGGTGACAGGGAGCAGCTTTGATGTTAGTTCTCCCCTCCGTGGGTAGGGGGGTTGGTTGTCCCGGGGCCCGGTGATGGGGTAGGGATGGATAACAGGCGAGTTACGGGACCTGGTGAGGTGCAGGGTCGCGGGGGCAGCGCTGTGCCGCACGGCACGGTGGTACTCACTCAGCCAATGATGAGGACACAGTTCTCGGTAAAACACACGGCTGGATGGACGGGTCCCACAGACGGCTGCGGTGTTGTTTCTCCCGGCAGGTTGATGGTGACTGCCTTTCCCTGCACCTATGTACTGTAAACGGTTCCAATGGGTTCCCACCGGTAACCCGCTCCCCAGCTTGGATGGGAGCTGAAGGAGCCCCTTTTGCCCGCAGGCTCTGGCCCTGGGAACGGTAGCCTTGGCGGTGGCTGTGTTTCCCTCTCACGGTTGGACTGTTGCCTTCTGTCGGGACTTGGCTGCTGGGAAACCCAGGAGGTTCCCTTCGATGACGGATTTGGCAAATTCACGGCGACTCCTAGCCTTGCCGGGGTCCGTAAGCCCCTGTCAGATGGTGCTGACTTCTCTTTGTGTACCGGTCCGGTACCGCCGGGCCACCGCCCATCCACGGTCCTTACGGTAAACTCCGATAGGCCACTCCTGCAGATGGTCACCACCGTCTGCCAACCTTGCTGATCCGTCCGGGCCACACACCCGGACCAACTTCAGCTTGCTCCTCTACCACTTTCCTTCCTCTCACTTTCCACTCTCAAACCGATCTCCTTACTTTTCCCGCCTCCAGGACTGTGTACTCCTCGGTGGGCGGGGCCAACCGCCTGGCCCACCCCCCTGGTGTGGACATCAGCCCCTGGAGGAAGGCAACAAGGGTTTTTGTCTGACTTCGGTGTGCCTGACCGGGAGTGTGGGGTGTGTGGGTGTTGTTCTCTTTGGCCCCTGGCTTGTCCAGGGCGCCACATTCCCCCTTAGTAAAATGCAGACCGTCCGCGGGCTGCCCGTCCATCACCGGTTTTATTTTCACAACTGAAAAGATAAACGGTAAAACAGAGATTACAATTAAAATAACATCTTCCCACATCGGGAGGTACTCTTACTTTAAATGTTGCAAACGGTTACGGCTTCCGCTCTCTCCCACCCAAGTAACCTGGCCCTGATGCTGCCCCTAAGCAAATAGGCAGCACCCCTTGACCCAGTCCAGCACAAGTTGCCCGAGCGGGTTCTGTCCTTTTCAGGGGACCCACGTCCATGGGGAACCCCTGAAACACCCAGAGGATCGCCACCGATACCGGTGGTGGCTGGGCCCCAGCCTGCTCCACTGCGAGCCCTTCCTCCAATTTGCCTCTCCGGAGGCGGCAACGGTGAAAGCCACAAACATTATTATTTACAAGCCACAAGTTCGTGGTTGCCTTGCAAGTTCTCAGGCTTGTCCATAAGGAGTCCCTTTTGCGAAACTTGGAAACAGTCCCCACGGGGACAACGGTGCCGGCAACGACTGGTCTCAATCACAGTTTGTCAATCACGTAAACTTCTCATCAATTATTTACTTATCATTCATAAAACTTTAAACAGCACTATGGTGGTCCCAACGGGGAACAACTGCAACGGGACTCCGCTGGCATTATTCGGATTCCTCGGCATTGGTTGGGGGAGGGGGCGCGGTGCACACACGGGCCTCTTGGCTGCCCCTCAACTTCGCATCTAGCGCAAACCACCCCCTCTCCCCGCAGTGACGGGTGTACTGTACCAGGTCTCCAGGCATTAGGTTGCGGCCTGGATGCTCCTCTGGCAGGTGGGCATTAACATCCCGCCGGGCTATAAAGACTTCGGCCTTCAGGCCCGGTTGATATATAAAGCCATTGCCCCGGCGGACATCGAACCGCCTCACCTGCCCTTCATACAGGGGGCCCCGGACATGGAAGGTCGCTTGGCGGAGGCTCTCTTTCTCCCGGATCGTACGGGCCACCAACTCCGCCTTCTTCCTTTCCCTTTCCGCGATCTCCGGGCCCAGCGGTGTCGGCTCTCTATCCCAGTACGGTGCTGCTGCGAGCTCCGGCGCACGGGTCGGGCCCCGCGAGACCTTCCGGACACTGCCCACCACTGGTGATCTGGGTGGAAGGTCCCGCGGTGACTTGGCCTGGGGTGCCGCTTTGCAGCGGCAACCCGGCGCAACCTCAGCCGAGGTGTGGGGGATGGGCACAGGGGCCTTCCTCCGCTGGGCCTTCAGCACGGAGCGGTCTGTCAGCTCCGGCTCGGGGGAAGTCTCTGTAAATGCCTCCGGCTCGGGCTTCTGTACTTTCCAGGGCAGCACTTGCGGTCGGTCACGGGCTCCGGTTACAGGTCGATCCGCCTGGGCGGACATGCAGGGTACCGCTACCGGTTGCGGGGGTAGCGGGCCTAGTGGCGGGGTCACGGCAACCGATACGGGTAGCGAAGGAGGTGGCAGGGCGAGCGAGTTCAGACCGGGTCCCGCAGCCACGATGACCGACCCACTAGGAGTACCGGGGCGTGGGTCACTCACCCTTCCTTCCGAAGCTCCCTCCTCTTCGCGTCTCCGCACGGTTGCTATAACCTCTGCCATGTCGGCCTCTCACTCCTCCAAGAGGAGCTGCATCTTGACCTGCAGCCGTTGTTGGAGCTGCGCGTTCCGGCTCTCCACCCACGCCGCGGTTCCAGGTGCGGGGGCTGCGGTGCTACAGGACGGCATGTAAATCTTTCTGGCGGCCTCTTCCAGGAACAAGATGGCCGCAGGGTCCTAGCGTCCCTGCTTTTATAGCCATGCTCACATGCGACCAGTCGCCATTTCGTCCCCCTTAGTCTCTTTCCGGCTCCTCCTCTACAGGGGCGTGGTTTTGACCTTTGCGCCTCCACTACTCGAGGGGACGCTCGAGCGGGAATTCTTCGCGCCCAAGATGGCGGCTTCTCAAATTTTTCGGCCGGACACCTCCGGCGGTTACACAAGGCGCACTTCCACCAGTTGGTAGAACGGTAGGATCCTGTTCGTGACGCCAAGTTGTCGCGGGTGGAGGAGGGGGCGCTACGCTCTCCCACTGCTCGGGTCCGGCTGCTGCTGCCGCTGCTCGGTGGTGGCTCGAGCGGTGGGCCGGATCCTGGGGACTCGAGCGGCGTTCCTCGCCCGTGAGTGAAAAGGGGATTTGATTGGATGGTGGGAATTTGATGACTGTCCGTGACGCCACCCACGGTTGTGGTGAAGTTGGTGACACCACCGCTGCTCTGGACGGGGATCCCGGGAGCGGTGACAGGGAGCAGCTTTGATGTTAGTTCTCCCCTCCGTGGGTAGGGGGGTTGGTTGTCCCGGGGCCCGGTGATGGGGTAGGGATGGATAACAGGCGAGTTACGGGACCAGGTGAGGTGCAGGGTCGCGGGGGCAGCGCTGTGCCGCACGGCACGGTGGTACTCACTCAGCCAATGATGAGGACACAGTTCTCGGTAAAACACACGGCTGGATGGACGGGTCCCACAGACGGCTGCGGTGTTGTTTCTCCCGGCAGGTTGATGGTGACTGCCTTTCCCTGCACCTATGTACTGTAAACGGTTCCAATGGGTTCCCACCGGTAACCCGCTCCCCAGCTTGGATGGGAGCTGAAGGAGCCCCTTTTGCCCGCAGGCTCTGGCCCTGGGAATGGTAGCCTTGGCGGTGGCTGTGTTTCCCTCTCACGGTTGGACTGTTGCCTTCTGTCGGGACTTGGCTGCTGGGAAACCCAGGAGGTTCCCTTTGCTGACGGATTTGGCAAATTCACGGCAACTCCTAGCCTTGCCGGGGTCCGTAAGCCCCTGCCAGATGGTGCTGACTTCTCTTTGTGTACCGGTCCGGTACCGCCGGGCCACCGCCCGTCCACGGTCCTTACGGTAAACTCCGATAAGCCACTCCTGCAGACGGTCACCACCGTCTGCCAACCTTGCTGATCCGTCCGGGCCACACACCCGGACCAACATCAGCTTGCTCCTCTACCACTTTCCTTCCTCTCACTTTCCACTCTCAAACCGATCTCCTTACTTTTCCCGCCTCCAGGACTGTGTACTCATCGGTGGCCGGGGCCAACCGCCTGGCCCACCCCCCTGGTGTGGACATCAGCCCCTGGAGGAAGGCAACAAGGGTTTTTGTCTGACTTCGGTGTGCCTGACCGGGAGTGTGGGGTGTGTGGGTGTTGTTCTCTGTGGCCCCTGGCTTGTCCAGGGCGCCACAGCTGCAGCAGAAGAAAATACTCAGTACTAGAGCTACCCTGTCTTCTGAAGCTGCGGCCAGGTACTGTACATCCACCTCTCATTCTAATCAGTAGGAGATGGATGTGCCGCTATCAGAAAACTGAGCAGTTCCTGCTTTTGCTGCCAACACCTTAATCATTGGGGGTGCGGGGTCTCGGACCCCAGCCTATCAGACATTGATAGGCCATCAATGTAAAAGTAGTGGATAACCTTTTTAATGACACAATATACTTATTATTCCCATCTACATATTAGCACATACTTGCGACTTTCACAAACATCAATGGCTGCATATATACAGTACAGAGGCCTTATAATCATAGAGCAGTTCGTACATCATACTCTACAGTAAAATATAGCAATCATCCTTAGCAGTCTTGTCATGTAAGGATGAATAGTGATTTTCTATTAGTATTGACATTTGTAAAGGCATAAAAATGTTGCGAGAATATGGAGTATGAAGGGCTGGCAGCTTATATACTGACTAGATAAAAGTTTGCCCATTTCCAGCCATAATTCTAGTTTCTATTCTCTACCTTCCCTCAGCACTAGCTTGGATATGGCATCTTTTACATTGCTTGGCAGTTTTGCAGGCTAATTCTGCCGGGACTGTTCTGTACACAGCTCCCCGAGTCCTCTCCTTACCATTCTTGCCTGCAGCAGTCCCAGTGTAGAACACCAGAGGCAAACAGGTCTGTAGTAAAACCAGTATATAACACAACACAATCCTGAGAGCCGTTTGGCAATTTTAGCTCATTAGACATGTTTTGGGTCTGATGACTGAGCTGGGATAATAAATAAGTATAAATATTATATTTGCCTGTGGGTCATGTTTAAAAATGTATTCCTTTCTCTCCCCTTTTTATTTTATTTCTAACCATTCAGCACTGAGAGAGAAGGATTTAAACTAAGCGTCAAGTGATATTAAATCGAAATCAGAATAAGTGTTTTTCAGTGATTTATTTTATGCGGGATTTCTTTGTGAAATTAATGTTAATTATATTAAGCATAATTTAACTTACAAGTTTATGCTTCTACTAGCTGTAGTACTCGGCATTGCCCGGGATAGTGACTGTCTCTCTGTCTCTCTCCCAGTCTTTGTTTGTCTCCCTCTCTCTGTCTCTCTCTCTCTGTCTCTCTGTCTGTCTGTCTCTCTATGTCTGTCTCTCTGTTTGTCTCAGTCTCTCTGTTTGTCTGTGTCTGTCTATCTCTATGTGTCTCTATCTGCCTCTCTATCTGTCTCTATTTGTCTGACTATCTCTGTCTGTCTGTCTCTGTCTCTCTTTCTGTCTGTCTCTATCTCTCTGTCTGTCTGTCTCTTTAACTGTCAGTCTCTGTCTCTTTGTCTGTCTCTTTTTCTGTCTCTGTCTCTGTATGTCTGTCTCTGTCCCTGTCTGTTTCTTTCCCTGCATGTCAGTCTCTGTCTCTCTCTATGCGTCTCATTCTATCTCTCTCTATCTGTCTGTCTCTTTCCCTGTTGGTCTCTTTCCCTGTCTGACTTTTTCCATGTCTCTCTGCCTTTTTCCCTGATTGTCTGTCTATCTCTTTAACTGTCTGTCTGTCTATTTCCCTGTCTGTCTCTTTGTCTGTCTCTTTCCCGGTCTGTCTCTTTCCCTGTTTGTCAATTTCTCTCTCTATGTGTCTCTCTCTATCTCTCTCTGTCTCTTTCTCTGTCTGTCTTTTTCCCTGTCTGTCTCATTCTTTGTCTGTCTCTTTCCCTGTCTGCCTCTTTATCTGTCTGGCTGTCTCTTTACCTGTCTGTCTCTTTCCATGTCTCTCTGTCTGTCATTGTCCCTGTCTGCCTCTGTCTTTGTCTTTCTCTGTCTGTCTCTTTCTTTGTCTGTCTCTTTCCCTGTTTGTCTCTTTCCCTGTCTGTCTCTTTCCCTGTCTGTCTCTTTCCCTGTCTGTCTGTCTCTTTCTCTGTCGGCCTCTGTCTGTCTGTCTCTTTCCTTGTCTGTCTGTCTTCGTCTGTCTCTTTCCCTCTCTGTCCCTGTCTGCTCTGTCTGTCTGGCTCTTCCCCTGTCTGTCTCTGTCTGCCTCTTTTCCTGTCTATCTCTGTCTCCTTCCTTGTCTGCATATGTCTGTCTCTCTGTTTGTCTGTCTCTGTCTGTCTATCTCTATGTGTCTCTATCTGTCTCTCTATCTGTCTCTATTTGTTGACTATCTCTCTCTGTCTGTCTCTGTCTCTCTTTCTGTCTGTCTCTATCTCTCTGTCTGTCTGTCTCTTTAACTGTCAGTCTCTGTCTCTTTGTCTGTCTCTTTTTCTGTCTCTGTCTCTGTATGTCTGTCTCTGTCCCTGTCTATTTCTTTCCCTGCATGTCAGTCTCTGTCTCTCTCTATGCGTCTCATTCTCTCTCTCTCTATCTGTCTGTCTCTTTCCCTGTTGGTCTCTTTCCCTGTCTGACTTTGTCCATGTCTCTCTGCCTTTTTCCCTGTCTGTCTGTCTATCTCTTTACCTGTCTGTCTCTCTCTTTCCCTGACTGTCTCTTTGTCTGTCTCTTTCCCTGTCTGTCTCTTTCCCTGTTTGTCAATTTCTCTCTCTATGTGTCTCTCTCTATCTCTCTCTGTCTCTTTCTCTGTCTGTCTTTTTCCCTGTCTGTCTTGTTCTTTGTCTGTCTCTTTGTCTGCCTCTTTATCTGTCTGGCTGTCTCTTTAACTGTCTGTCTATCTCTTTACCTGTCTGTCTCTTTCCCTGTCTCTCTGTCTGTCTCTTTCCCTGTCTGCCTCTGTCTTTCTCTGTCTGTCTCTTTCTTTGTCTGTCTCTTTCCCTGTCTGTCTCTTTCCCTGTCTGTCTCTTTCCCTGTCTGTCTCTTTCCCTGTATGTCTGTCTCTTTCTTTGTCGGCCTCTGTCTGTCTGTCTCTTTCCTTGTCTGTCTGTCTTCGTCTGTCTCTTTCCCTGTCTGTCCCTGTCTGCTCTGTCTGTCTGGCTCTTCCCCTGTCTGTCTCTGTCTGCCTCTTTTCCTGTCTATCTCTGTCTCCTTCCTTGTCTGCATCTGTCTGTCTCTCTGTCTGTCTGTCTCTTTCCCTGTCTGTCTTTGTCTGTCTGTCTCTTTCCCTGTCTTTCTTTGTCTGCCTCTTTCCCTGTCTGTCTCTGTCTGCCTCTTTTCCTGTCCGTCTCTGTCTCTTTCCCTCTCTGCCTCTGTCTGTCTGTCTCTCTTTTTGTCTGTCTGTCTGTGCCTATATCTGTTTGTGTCTGTCTGTCTCTCTCTATCTGTCTCTCCACCGACATATTACCTCACACATAAGCTTCTTATACTATGAATGTCTTTCGTTCATATAGCATCCAATCATAGCTCCTATTATTGACCTGTAGCTCTCAGCTCCATTGACTTTAATTGAGGCAGATTTTTGGCGAATAACTGTAAAGCACGGGGGTTAAATTTTCCCCTCAAAAAATAGTCTATAACGTTCACTGGGTCAAATTAATTTTCTGTGTAACATTTTGTGATCGTAAATGCGACGGTGCGAATTCCTTTAGCGGACATACATACATACACACACACACAGCTTTATATATTAGGTGATATCATAAAATCTCTAATGCTAATCCAGATATGTCTGTAAAAGGCATCTCTGACCAGGTGCCATCAGGTATAAACACATGGACTAAAGGGCCCCTCTTCATAAACTAAACTGCCCTGTTCGTAGACTAAACTGCCCTGTTCATAGACTAAACTGCCCTGTTCATAGACTAACGGGCCCCTGTTCATAGACTAAAGGGCCCCTGTTCATAGACTAAAGGGCCCCTGTTTATATTAAAGGGCCCTGTTCATAAACTAAAGGGCCCCTATTCCTAGACTAAAGTGTTCCTGTTCATAGACTAATGGGCCCCTGTTCATAGACTAAAGGGCTCTGTTCATAGACTAAAGGGCCCCTGTGTATATTAAAGGGTCCTGTTTATAAACTAAAGGGCCCCTGTTCATAGACTAAAGTGTTCCTGTTCATAGACTAAAGGGCCCCTGTTCATAGACTAAAGGGCCCAGTTCATAAACTAAAGAGCACCTGTTCATAGACTAAAAGGCCCCTGTTCATAGACTAAAGGACCTCAGTTTATGAACACCCTATGGGCCCCATGTTTTATTGTATATCCGCTAATTTGATTGAAATGAGAAGCTCATCATAAACCACCCATCAATCTATAACCGTCAATGACTAGAAAATTCCTCAATGATGTAAAAGAGCATCAGTAATTGTGATCCATGGGCTATTCCCTTTAGACAAAGCCATAGCATATTGCTCAGATCTGGCAACATTTTCTCATCAGTTCCTAAACAGTCACCAGTTTTGAGAATGAAGTGTTTGGAGTACTTCTTTAACTTTCCATCATCTCTAAAATAATACACCAGTACTGGACATTAACATGAATTGATAGTAATGTGCCAAACCCACCTCTTGAATTAATAGTCAAGCTCCCCTGACAATACTAGCCAACACAGATAGAAGGCCTCTGTTCAAGGACAGTATATGGACCCTTTGCTGTGCAAGAATTGATCATAATGCCCGATTCCACCTACTTTGGAGGTAGAAATGTGCCCCCAATCTTTTGGGCCCCTGTATGGCTGCACAGGTTGTGCCAATAACATGCCCGCCCGTGTCAAACCATATGACTAAATAACCATAGCATATTGCTCAGATCTGGCAACATTTTCTCATCAGTTCCTAAACAGTCACCAGTTTTGAGAATGAAGTGTTTGGAGTACTTCTTTAACTTTCCATCATCTCTAAAATAATACACCAGTACTGGGCATTAACATGAATTGATAGTAATGTGCCAAACCCACCTCTTGAATTAATAGTCAAGCTCCCCTGACAATACTAGCCAACACAGATAGAAGAAGGCCTCTGTTCAAGGACAGTATATGGACCCTTTGCTGTGCAAGAACTGATCATAATGCCCGATTCCACCTACTTTGGAGGTAGAAATGTGCCCCCAATCTTTTGGGCCCCTGTATGGCTGCACAGGTTGCGCCAATAACATGCCCGCCCGTGTCAAACCATATGACTAAATAACCGCTTCATTGTATCAGAACCCCCATTGTTGATTTTGTATTGAAAGCTATATACCTTGTTCTTAGAAAATTGAATTAAATTATACTACTACTACAAAATAGTCTACATTCTTGCATGACTGTTTTCAGAGATCATCAACTGTATTATATATGACAATCCCTATTAAATCATCAAGGGCCTGGTACCTTGTAGTAGATCCAACTATTGTCTCACAATAGAACCCTCCCAAAACCACTGTTATTAATATTTATTGAGTAACCAGAAAATATACAAGAAAAAAATGTAACACCCCCTCCAACCTCACAAAACTGAATATAAACCAAGGTGAAGTACAAAAACTGTATACAGAGGGGATACTAACATTAGTATACCCTAATGTTTGATCCTACCTTGCCATGGAGCTCAGCACAGTTGACCTACGCAAATGGCACCCCCGTTCACAGTAGACTGACCCTCTCTTTCCTTAATAGCCTCTAAAAAGGAGAAGGAAAGGCTATATGTTATGATTAGGAACCATGGAAGACCACCATAAATCATTGGTAAAATGTGACAAGAGCATTGGCAACTAATCTGGCCGCCATCATCTTACTAACCATCAACACTAGAAGTAGCCGAGGGGTGAACTAACATCCTGTGCACCGCGAACCCAGCCGGAGAACTAGCTATCCTAAAGGAAGGAAAGATGAATAACTCTCTGCCTCAGAAAATAGATAAAGAATAGCAAGCCCTCCTTATTCAAAGACTGCGGTGATATAGGAAAACACAATACACAGATAGATGATAGGATTAGCAAAAGGTGAGGCCCTACTGACTAAATAGGACAGGATAGGAAAAAGACTGATGGTGGCCAGAGAAAAACCCTGCAAAAATCCAAAAACCTGATAGTACAAAAAGCCCTCAGATCGCTAGATCTGAACTCCGTCCTATACCAGGAACTCTTGTCATACCAATAAACAGAAAGCAGGAATCATTACAAATTCAAGAAGCAACAAACACATGGACTAATAGGAGCAATATTCCAAACATAGCTGCAGGGAGCTTCTCAGCTAAGCAACTGAGAGGGAAGATCCCTGCATGCAAACAAACTGAAAACAACCACAGCAAATGTCAAACTCAGATAAAAGCAAAAAGAACCAAACAACAAATAAAGAGCCAAGCACTTATCTGGGGTAGATGTGGTCTGGAGCAGGATGAAGCAGGCTGGTGTACAAAGAACAACTGACATCCGGCATAGCCTGCTATCAGACCAGGGTTTAAATAAGCAGAGAGTTAGCAATGGAAACGCCCATTGCTCAACACACCTGGTCTCTGACCAAACCATTCCTGGCCACAAGAGGGAGCCTCACAGCAGCAAAAGCATAACTGACATTCACAACAGCTATAGTTCCATCTTACTTCTCACTAAATATATGTTATAAGTAAGATATAAAAGTACTATAATTGCATGCTCCAAATAGGTGTCACAAACAGGTTTATCAGGAGTAAACCAGAAAAAGACATTAATATATGTTAATATAGATATTAATAATAGATATGTTATCTGGCTGCCCACATCATCGCCACCGGGGACTCCCAGCCGCAGCGGTGGTACTTCACCCTTACCACACACCACAAGTGGCGTCCCAAACTGTCTATAGCATCCCCTGTACATAAATCCCCCTTTATTTGAGTGGCCACACGACCCCCCCGGGTCCGGAGACCCCTCGAGCCACCGCGGTTCCGGATCCGAGCGGCTCGGCCGCTGGCACGGGGGCAGTGCAGAAGAACCCGTTTAAACTTGTTCAGCTTGGATATTTCAGAATTACTGAATCATACAAATAATGTTTCACATGAATCCCATAGAAAAGAAATGCTACACAATGTTAATACCTATGACTAGACTTAGTGATCAAGGAAAGAAAGGCTTTTTTTAATCATTTGTACTCATGTTTCAGATTGGGGATATGATTATAACCTTGTATTACAGTGTTTTTCCTCTAAATTCATGCTGCAGCTTTGTTGAGATATTATTTATGTCAGCAAGCAATGACAGCCCTATGCCAGAAGTCTTCTTAGGAGCTGACAACCATTCCTATATCTATAAGTGTTAACCAATAAACCCTCCGAGCTGTAATATTTATATTCATGGTTGTTTGTAGCCGTGCCACTGGTAACCTAAAAATACCGGTTACACTGAGCACAGCAAATTGCTTTCCTTCAAGTGCGCTCTTACGTCGGTAAATATTTAATAAATATGGTCGTCTCCTCTATGGTATATATTTGATGTACTAATACAGCACCCTATTATTGTGCAGTAAAGTTAACGAACTAACATACTCTTGTCATCAATCTGAGCTAATAATTCCAGTTACGGTGGCCCCAGACTGAGTTCACAATAGGGTCAAACTATACAACAGTTAATAGGCAATGTGGAAAATATATTTCTATCTACTAGATTCTGAAATCTCCCAGTACTTTCAAATCAAATGTATTTTTGTGGATCCATTTTCAAGAAAGAACCTGAGAATGTTGGTTGCATATTCTAGAAGATTACTCAAGTAACAATATGATTTAGTATATAATAACCTGGAATCAGAGCATTACCTATGCTAATGAACGATGGGTTTCAAATACCTATTTTTTTATTAATAATGTCTGAGGGGATGGTCATAGAGCATTCTATGGCCGCTTGAGTACCTATAGAGTTTTCCTAGATGCTGTATTTTTCATGAAGTGTTTTCTTTGGAGTTTTATTCAGTTCCTTTAGCAGTGACTTTGCTCTTGGTGTGTTTCCTTTTCATTTCTAAATAAAATAGTGGTGGCTTCCAAGCAGAAGAATGATCACATCACTACTAGCCACTTCACAGCTTTTGAAGCTTTCAGTAGGTAAAAGTCGCTGATAAAGAGGAAACATGCACAGCAAGTCGTTTTGACATTGCTGTGCATATGTTAATTCATTTTGGTGTTTTTAGTGCTTTTCAGATGGGTTCCAGAAAGAATTCTCCTGAGGAAGATATTGTGTGAGCAAACACTTAAATTGGTTATGTATTCCTCTGTACCTCTGTACCGCCCCTGCAGCAGTCGGACTGCTCAGATCCGGGGTTGCTGTGGCTCGAGGATCTCCGGACCCGGGGACTTGCGGTCACTTAAAAGTGAAAGGGGGCTATTTACAGGGGATTAGTGTTCGTGATGCCACCCGTAGTTCGCGGTAATTGGAGTACCGCCGCTGCCGATGGGAGTACCCGGAGGAGATGGAGTAGGGCAGCCAGATGACGTTCCCTCCACGGGTAGGGGAGGCCCCAGGACTCTGGATGGTAGAGGTGTAGGTGAGCGTGGTGCAGGCCAGGCAGGGAGATTCAGGGAAGAGCAGAGTACTAACTGAGGCCATATGGATGTTGGTGCGACCATTAGGCAGACTCTGACACAGAAGTAAACCAAGTCTTTGGGTGTCACAGTTACTTTACGGGGAGCTTGTCTGGGAATCCGTCCCCGTGGGTATTGCTGATGGTTCTGGACTTGCCTCCATGCACTATGTTTAGACTGTTCTGAGTGATCCCTCAGCCTGCAGCTTTTGGGCTCCCTACAGTTAGTTAGAGGAGCTGTGCTCTCGATGGCTGACACTTGGGATCTCAGTGGGCTGCATAAGCTGGAAAGCCCTATCCCCCTCGTTGTGTTGATGCCTTCGATCTCTGAGCTCTTGAGGAAAGTTCATAAAGAGACTATCCTCCACATGTTAATTATCAGGTTGCGTAAAGCTACTCCCTGACCTAGGGTCCAGTACCCCGCCGTGCTCGGTACCGGTTTGGTTACTAGATTTTTCCGGTGCCGACCGTTCTCCAAAATCAAGTCTGGCACCCCTCTCTAGTACTCTGCGACCGGGTCTCCGACTCCTCTGGTCCCAGACCACCGTCTGTGACCTAGCCAACGTCTCCCAGGGAGCTACAACTCCCTCCAGCTCCTCACTCTCTGAGGGCTACCACTGCACTGACTATTTCCTTCCACCAGTCTGCCTGACCCCTTTTCCAGCTAGACCACCCACTGGTGTGCCTGACAGGGTTTGATGTGAGGTGTGGCTAGGATTTGAATGCTGATGGAGCAATACCAAAGGTTAGGATCCCATAACCATGTGGGTTTGAGCTCTGCACCAAAAGAGAAAGGAGTGCAGTACCCTGTGACACCCTGACTAGTTCAGGGGCGTCACACCTCCATATGTTTCCAGGAGAAAACTAGGCTCCTGGTTTATTAAAGCATTCATAAAATGCATTGAATAATTGCAATTTTTTTTGTGCAATTTGGAGTTGCACAAAAAATGTGTGGTTTTTGCAGTCTCTCACAGATCTTTCAAAATGGGGGCAGAAAGATGGTGCAAAGGGAGCATGACGCCATAGCCCATCTAATTCATGATGGGCTGTGCTGTTCCTTTTACCAGGAATTTTACTCCAGTCATTGACTGGAGATACTTCGTGTGGGAAAACCACCCAGAAGAAAATAATGACTTCAAAAGAATCTAATTCTTATAGAATAATAATTTTTTTATTTATTTTTTTTTATTTTGTATTAACACTTTAGTTAAAAAATTACAATGAGTAAAATAATGGAGCCTCCAATGCAAAATGCACACACACACAAGGAGGGTGCTGGGAGGGTATGCAGAAAAAAATATCCAAAAACAATCCAATGTGTGACACCAGCACAATTACATAGGTTAGCTGACAGTGATCCCTGGTATTGTATGAGTAGGCAGGGTGTAAATACAACCCAGGCATAATAAGGGGTTAAGTCAACAAAATTTAACCCACCAGATCCACTGCCTGCCGGTGACCCATTAGCGCTAAACTACCTGCCGTGCTAAAATACAGGTGTCTCAGTAAATAAAATGATCCAAACCTGCATACCTGGATGTAACTAGATGGATGAATAGCTCCCAGCTCGCCTTACATGAGGCTATTCATCCATCCATCCACAGTGCTCAACATAATAAAGAAGTTTACAACCCATGACACTGTAGTTCTGCTCCCTGGATCTGGATTTTAGAGAAAAATGGATAAATTGTTGCAACTCAGGATAATCCGGATGATGGATAAACAGGTTCCAAAGAAATTGAAGCCTGCAGGCTAAGGCTACATCAATGTCAGCGTGAACTATTCGATGACATTTGAATTAAATTAAATACTATGTCAGGAGACCCAGGAGGACCCCACTACTGACACAGAAACATGAAAAAGTAGACTGCAGTTTGCCAAAATGTATATGAGTAAGCCAATAACCTTCTGGGAAAGTGTCATGGGGACAGATGAGACCAGCATAGAGTTTTTTGTAAAGTATATCATTCTGATAACAGAAAAAAAGCTTACAATGAAAAGAACAGCATAGATACGGTCAAATATGGTGGCGATTCAAAGTTTTTGGGGGGTTGATTTTATGCCTCTGGCACTGGGTGCCTTTACTGTGTGCAAGGCATCATGAAATCTGAAGATTACCAAAGGATTTTGGGTCGCAATGTAGAGCTCAGTGTCAAAAATCTGGGTTTACATCCTAGGTCATGGTTCTTCAAGCAGGACAATGACCCCAAGCAAGAAACACCCAGAAATTAATGTAAGCAATGCACTGGAGAGTTCTGAAGTCGACAGCAATGTGTGTCTGGATCTATATCACATTGGACATCAGAGATCTTAAAATTGCTGTATGGAGAAGGCGCCTTCAAATATGAGAGACCTGGAGCAGTTTGCAAAAAGAAGAGTGGTCCAAAAGGAGAAGCTTATTGATGGACATAGGAAGCGATTGACTGTAGTTATTTACTCCAAAAGGTGTGCAACCAAATATTAAGATGAGGGTGCCAACAATTTTGTCCAGCCCATTTTTGGAGTGTTGTTTGATATTAGGTCCAATTTGTCTTTTTTCTGGGTTTTTTTTTGTCTGTTGTTCCAATATACACAAAGGAAATAAATATGTGTATAAAATATATGTGTAATTGCAATAATTTCCTGGGAGAAATACTTCATTTTCTGGAACAATTGCACTGCTATGTATATCACAAGCAATCAGATGATCGCAGCTTCAAGTCCCCTAAAGAGACTGACGAATGCAGTAAAAAGTGAAAAAAAGTTTTTAAAAATATTTAACAACCCACAAAACTTCAAATGACACTCCCTTTTGCCCCGTTAAAATAAAAAATGCACATATTTGCTATTGCTTTATTCATAAAAGTCTGATTTGTCAACATATTAAATTAATCCTATTGGTAAACAGTGTAACGAGAGAAAAAAAATCGGAATGTTAAAATTATATTTTTTTGTTCTGCACTAAAATGCATTAAGAAGAGATCAAAATATTGTATCCATCCCAACATGGTATCAGTGAAAAATGTCAGCTTAGGGCGCAAAAAATAACCCCTCACAAAGCCGATATCTTGAAAATGAAAGCGTTACGGGTCTCAAAAATGGGGACACATTAAAAAATATTTTTTTTTACAAATTTTCAATTTTTTTTCACCACTTAATTAAAAAAAAACTATGCATGTATGTATCTGCACAATTCATACTGATCTGGAGAATAATATTACCAGGTGCATTTTACCATATAGAGAACATGGCAAATAAAAAAAACAAAAAAGAAAAACAATTGTCAAGTTGCACGTTTTTGTTTGCAATTTTAACGTACTTGGAATTTTTTTTTCCTGTTTTCTAGATTATCATATGATAAAATGAGTGGTGTAATTGAAAAGTATAGTCTCACAAAAAACAAGACTTAGATATGGCTATATGGACAGAAAAATAATCAAAATAATCACTCTCGGAAGAAGAGGAGGAAAAAACTAAAGCTCAAAAATGGAAAATCACTGGCGGGTGAAGTGGTTAAAAGTAAAATGATATGACTGGGATCTAAAAAAATACTGCATCCTTAAGGCCTAAAAATTAACAGGTATAGCTAGGATCATATTAGGGTCCCTTTTTTTGTATTATTATAGGAACAGAAAAATTGAACATCTAAAAGAAATAGATTTGTCACATGACACACAAATAGTGATGGACAGAACCGATGGAATATAATCAGGTCTTTGTTTTTGTTAGGGTGGCCATCTTTTTAACAGATAAAAATTGTTCCTTTTCTTTCATTAAAGGAAACCAATCACCAGGATTTTCATTATAAGCTAAAGCCAGTGCTGTACTAACACTATAAGGCTAATGCTATACATACCTTTAGTGGTCAGCTCAGTAACTTGGCAGATGCTGAGCTAAAGTACCGGATACTAGACTTCAGTGGATCAGACAAAATTCTAATTTTCAAGCTTGCTCAGATATTACCTGGGAATTCAATTCTCAGAGAAGTTATTCTCTGTAAAGTTATAATCTCAAATATAATAATAGTAAGATGTAAAAAAAAAAATACTTATTCTTATGCACCAGCTACTTCTGCTGCTCCCTGCCCACTATCCTGTCTTCTGCGACTCATATCTCTGGCCTCATGTTCAGTTTAGGCCATAACTTCTGTCCACAAGCTGACTCTGGATTTAGCTACATATGTGCAGGGATCACCTGGGACGGTGATCAGAAGTCACGGCCTTATATTCATTCTAGGCTAGGACTTAAGGCCCCGTCACACACAGAGATAAATCTTTGGCAGATCTGTGGTTGCAGTGAAATCATGGACATATTGTTCTGTGATGCCCTGGACTAGTCAGGTCGTCCCAGGTAGTCCCATGCACACACACCACTCCCTAAAAAGGTGACAGCGGCCAAACTTCAAAACCTTGTCACCACCCTCCAGGTTTGATGTCCACACCAGGGGGGGCGGAGCCAGGCAGTTGGCTTTGCCCACCGAGGAGTTCACATGCCTAGAGGCGGGAAAAAGACACAAGTTCAGTGTGTAGTAGTCTAGTCTTGACAGTGAAGGAGAGAGGTCGAGTTCAAGGGCAGACCTGTGACCAGGCCTGCCAATAGTCTACTCAGGTGGCTGGGTTGAAGCTCAGTCACCTTGTGGCAAGGAGGCAGACGGTGGTGGCTGCCTGCAGGAGCTGGGATTACAGCCGGTGGAACCGTAGGGACTGGGGTCGGATGGTGGCCCGCCAATACCGAACCGGGGAACCGATTGGAAACCGGAGCACCAGGAGGGGTACTCAGTCCCAGTACGAAGCCCCGAACCGACAGGGCCGAGTCAAATCAACTGATTGAGGACTGGACTTAAGGACCTTTCCCACACAAGACCCGTTAGAAGACAACGGCCCAACCATTCAGGGTAAAGCCACCGCCAAGGCATAGAGACCCAAAGTGCCAGCGTCTGCAGGCAAACAGGGCTCTTCCGACACCCAGCAAGCCGGGGAGCGGACTACCGTTGCTTAGGCATAGGAGTCAAACATTCACACAAAGAGGTGCAGGAGAAAGGAGGAAACCACCAACCTGTTAAGGGAGAAGCTGTAGCCGGCTGCGGGCCCCGTTCATCATCCCGTTTGGTTTACCAGAGTCTCCAGTGTATTGTGTCATAGTGAATACACCAGTGCCTTCGGGCCGCACACCGCACCGCACCGCAGCAGCATCCAGCACACACCCGTCCCCACTCCTCCGCGCCTCCCTTGGGCCCATCACTCCCCTACCCACGGAGGGGTCGACATCAAGCTGCGTAACACCGTCCCTGGGAGGCCTAGTTAACGGAAGTGGTGGTGTCCATCCATTCACCACAACCCGTGGGTGGCGTCACGAACTTACATCCCTTCCAAACCACCGCGGCCCTGGCCGTGGAACTCCCCACCGAAGTCCCTGCGTGTAGCGCCAACCCCCTTGCAGAGCGACATGACCCCCGGGTCCGTGAGGAGCTCGAGCCACCCACCATACGAGCATGGATTCGAGCGGCTCGGCGGTCGCAGCCAAGCCCGCGGGGCGGTACAGTTCCATTTGTACACAGCCACAAACCTGGCACTGCTTGTCCACAATTTCACTGCAACCACAGATCTGCCACAGATTTATCTCTGTGTGTGACAGGGTCTTTAGCCTGTGAGTAGGCCCCAGAGCATGTGCAGTAAACATGGGGTCTGCTCAAGGCCAGAAGCCACGGTCTAGAGTGAACACCGTGCAGAGACACAATACGACACAGACATGAATGTTTGGACAGCGGCCAGGGAGCAGTAGGGATGGCCAGGGAGGTGAGCAATGAAATATTTTTTTGTGGCTTATTAACCTTTTGTTAGCCATCTACTATTTATCAAAAAGGAAGTTACAGCTGGCCAAAGATTTGCCGAATTCACGCAGAGAAAACAAAAAAAACCCTGTATTCTCTGGAATACAGATTCTTGTAAAATTAAATTCCACTGAAATATTTTTTCTCATTGACTAGAGACAGAGTCTGTCTTGTCCATGGGCTATTTATAAGGGGAAAAAAAATCTAATTCTGTACAATTACCTTAAATACGATCTTCAGATTGCAATCATATGAAGTCCGTACTATATTGGATCACTTATTATAGCCGCATGATTTATGGTCTTTCTTGCAGTCTGTAGTGTGAAGTCCATGAATGTAGTTGTGGCTGCAAATATTTATTCATTTCTATGATAGTTACAACTAACTTCATCAGGATCAATGTGCCTTACTGCTTTAATGATTGCTCTCAGTGAGAGAAACAAAATTTTAACTTTGCAGTTCTGATACCTTTTTAATGGCTAACTAAAATAAAATAAAATGATGTTACAAAGCAAGCTTTTGAGACTTCTCAGGTCTCTTCATCAGGCAAAAGTATGTCATGCCATGACCGATGAAGGGACCTGAGCATTCTTGAAAGCTTGCTTTGTACCCTGCCTGATGAAGGGACTTGAGCAGTCTCGAAAGCTTGCTTTGTACCATGTCTGATGAAGGGCCCAGAGAAGTCTTGAAAGTTTGCTTTGTACCCTACCTGATGAAGGGACCTGAGCAGTCTCGAAAGCTTGCTTTGTACCCTGCCTGATGAAGGGATCTGAGCAGTGTTGAAAGCTTGCTTTGTACCATGCCTGATGAAGGGACCTGAGCAGTCTCGAAAGCTTGCTTTGTACCATGCCTGATGTAGGGACCTGAGCAGTCTTGAAAGCTTGCTTTGTACCATGCCTGATGAAGGGACCTGAGCAGTCTTGAAAGCTTGCTTTGTACCATGCCTGATGTAGGGACCTGAGCAGTCTTGAAAGCTTGCTTTGTACCATGCCTGATGAAGGGACCTGAGCAGTCTTGAAAGCTTGCTTTGTACCCTGCCTGATGAAGGGACCTGAGCAGTGTTGAAAGCTTGCTTTGTACCATGCCTGATGAAGGGACCTGAGCAGTGTTGAAAGCTTGCTTTGTACCCTACCTGATGAAGGAACCTGAGCAGTCTTGAAAGCTTGCTTTGTACCCTACCTGATGAAGGGACCTGAGCAGTCTTAAAAGCTTGCTTTGTACCATGCTTGATGTAGGGACCTGAGCAGTCTTGAAAGCTTGCATTGTACCCTACCTGATGAAGGGACCTGAGCAGTCTTGAAAGCTTGCATTGTACCCTACCTGATGAAGGGACCTGAGCAGTCTTGAAAGCTTGCATTGTACCCTACCTGATGTAGGGACCTGAGCAGTCTTGAAAGCTTGCATTGTACCCTACCTGATGAAGGGACCTGAGCAGTCTTGAAAGCTTGCATTGTACCCTACCTGATGAAGGGACCTGAGCAGTCTTGAAAGCTTGCTTTGTAACATAATTTATTTTAGTTAGCCTTTGAAAGGTACCAGAACAATAAGATTATAATTTTGTTTCTCTCACTGAGAGCAATCATTTTTCAACTGGCTAACAGAGTACCAAAACTTTCTTTCTTTTTACTGCTTTAATTAACCTTTCATGTCAATGGTCAGCAAACGATTCATTACCTGAAAAATGAGTTGATGTACCCTGCCTTATACACTGATGCCAGGAACGTTACCCACATGACTGTATTATCTTTTAAGAACAGAACACCAAAGAACAGAGGATTTTAAAGTCGGTGCACTTTGCAGGAGGTCCATTAGCTGGAGACATCAGATGCCAGTAGAGATGAAAACATTCTCTAAAAGCTTCCTTGAAGTGCCACACATTACAGTTTCCAGACTGGCTGCACATATAACACACTAAGCCTGTTGCTTTATAGTATTATTAGCGGAGTAATTGCATTGCTGAGCTCCACACTTTGCCATTCCAGCTGTTTCAAAGTTTCAAGCAGCCCCCATCATTTCTTGTCTTTGCGCGACTTTACAACTTGTTGTGTACGTTTTCATCCAACAACGCAGCATCTTGCAGACCTTAAAGCTGTGATACTCACTGCATGAGCTTTTCTGCTCTCTGAGGCTCATCCCATAATGGAAATTGAGCACGACTTTTCCAAATTCGACACTCTTAATTATTTCCAGGCGAGGGTTCGTCATGAAATTGCTGTGCACTGCTCTGGAGAGAAAAAGAGGCATCTCGGGTGAAATGGGTCTCAGCAAGAAATCAGATCACAAGCCAAAACAGATTTAATCTAGGCTCCTTAAAACAAGTGTCGCTTGCAATGTATAAAAAAAGAAATGGAAACTATACCAAAAGCATATGTTCAATAAATATAACATTTTCATTCTGTTTTCAAAACAGTGTGATTTGATTACTACTTTAATACCCGTTAAACTATGCAAACATTAAGTCTGATTTATGCTACTTAATAAACTGCAGAACCAAAATGTCCTGACAGGAGAAAGGGAAAAATGTGCAGCAAAAAAGTCTTTGTATACATTGATCCTTGTAAGGTTGGGTTTATATTTTGTGGTTGCAGCAAGCAGTCAAAATTATACATATATATATATAGAGGCCACTGGGTGCACAACTTTGAGGGAAATATCTATGCATTAACTCTAGAACCATGTACCCATTGACCACAAATTAGGTGCATGGTTTTGGCCTAAAGCCTAAGACCAGGATCAGGTGACAATTGCAATTTTTGAGCCAGTCATGTCCATTGAGTTTATGTGCAAAACAGATGGGTGCAGAAGCTTCTTGCCATTGCATTCACTGTTGTCGAGAAGGCCACACCTGCCAAGAGACGTGATAAGCATCTGACCTCAGGTGAAGGTATGAGTTATCTCTCAGGGGGTGACACATTCCTGTACCTGATTCTAAACAGCCAGCCACATTGTCATGGCGTTCTGTGAGGCAGCACAATCCTCCTGTGGCAGGGCATGCTTACAATCTCTTGTTACTTGTATACAGTGTGTCCACCCATATCCTGTCCACCACCATTAACTTGAGAATGGCGGCAGCTATAGGCATAGAAGTGGTGTCTAGGTATAGTAAAGTAGCCATGCGCTACGCAATGAAACCACCTATAGCGCCACCTGGTGGAAAACAACGGAGTTAGCATGTTTATCTCGAAAACGGAACGAGATAGAGAAAAAAAGGGAATTAAAAAATTGTAGGGCATCATCAATTCAATACGAATCAACACCTTGCATACAGAAATACTATGATATGAAACCCATGACCCCCCCAAAAACATTGAATGCTGGTCACGCATATGGCGCTCATTTAACTTTGATGCTCAAAGTGGCCCCCGTCAGCTGCAATGCACATCTGGACTCTGTACAGCATACTGTTTCTTGCTGCACGTTGTGCAATATTGGTAGGTGACACGTTTGCACGAGCATCTGTGATATGTCATCTTAGCTCCTGCAATGTTGGTGGAGGGGTTGCATACACCTGCTGTTTGATGTGACCTCACAGAAAGAAGTCTAATGGGGTCAGGTCAGGTGAGCGTGGAGGCCACTCCATGCAGCCACCATACCCAATGACTTGTAGGAAGGTCTCAATGAGGTATCGTTTGATGTCTGCAGTCTTGTGAGTTTTACAGGTTCTAATCACAGCATTTCTGTATGCAAGGTGTCAATTCGTATTGAATTGATGATGCCATACAACTTTGTATTTCCCTTTTTTTCTCTATCTGGTTCCGTTTTCGAGATAAAAATGCTAACTCCGTTGTTTTCTACCAGGTGGTGCTATAGGTCATTTCATTGCGTAGCGCATGACTACTTTACTATACCAAGACACCATTTGTATGCCAATAGCTGCCGCCATTCTCAATTTAATGGCAGTTGACAGGATATGGGTGGACACACTGTAGAAAAAAAGCTTAGTTATAGAAAAGGCACTGTATTCTCACAGTAGAAAAGCACATAGAAAAATATATTGTATTCTCACAAAACAACCCAAAAAAACTGAGAAAAAAAAGAAAATTGAACATAATTTCACTCAAAATCCTCAAAATGAGCCAGACAAAATTGTTGGAACCTTTCCCAAATTGTGGGTAAACAACTTTGTTTCAAGCATGTGATGCTCATTCAAACACACCTGCGGCAAGTAACAGGTGCAAGCAATATGAAATTCACACCTGAAAGCATGTACAAAGGGAACAAGTTGACTCTACCTTTGCTTTATTTGTTTGTGTGTGTTACAGTACGTATGGAGAACAGCAAGAGGAGAATGGAACTGTCTAAGGACTTGAAAACCAAAATTGTTTACAAATATCAACGAATTGAAAGTTACAAGTCCATCTCCAGAGATCTTAATGTTCCTTTGTCCACAGTGCACAACATAATCAAGAAGTTTACAAACCATAGAACTTTAGCTAATCTCCCTGGACGTAGACAGTAGAGAAAAATTGCTAAAAGGTTGCAATGCAAGATAGACCAGATGGAGGATAAGCAGCCCCAGTCAAGTTCCAAAGAAATTCAAGCTGTCCTGCAGGCTTGGGGTGGATCAGTGTCAGCCCAAACTATCCATTGACACTTGAATGAAATGAAACGCTATGTCAAGAGACCCAGGATGACCTCACTGCTAACACAGAGACAAAAAAAAGCAAGACTGCAGTTTGACAAAATAATGTGAGTAAGGCAAATTCTTTCTGGGAAAGTGTTTGTGTGCAAGGCATCATGAAAACTAAAGATTACCAAAGGAATTTGGGTATCATTGTAGTGCCCAGAGTCAAAATGCTGGGTTTGCGTCCTACATCATGAGTCTTCCATTGACCCCAAACATTTCAAGAAGCACCCATAAATCAATGGAAGCAAAGTGCTAAAAAGTTCTAAAGTGGGCAGCAATGAGTCTGAGTCTAAATCAACACACATAGACAGATCTTAAAATTGCTGATGAGAGAAGGCACCCGTCAAATATAAGAGACCTGAAGCAGTTTGCAAAAAAAAAGTGGACCAAAATTCCAGTTAAGAGGGGTAAGTGGGTGCATCTCTGAAACACCTGATGCTTCTGGGAACAGTGTTGTCAGATTATTGTGCCACTTTGACGTGCGGTCCCCAGCCTATTTGTGATAACCATCACAGGTAAAGTAGACATCTGTGGGCTGGAGCCAACAGCTTTGTGGTGTACCTTGGCTGTTTATCAAAAATAGAGCCTTATTATTTAAAAAATATTTAAATAAATAGTTTAAAAAAATGATGTGGGCTCCTGCCCGTTTTTGATAATCAATGCAGATAAAGCAGACACCGGGGGACTGGCATTCTCAAGCTGGGAAGATCCATGGTTATTGGGCCCTCCCCAACCTAAAAATAGCAGCCTGTAGCCTCACCCCAATTGGCGCAATAATTAGATGCAGAAATTGTGGCGCTTTACCCCACTCATCCCGATTTCTCTGGTGCAGTGGTAATAGTGTAATATAGGAGCTTGATTTCAGCTGTGATTTGTCAAAAATCACAGCTGCCATCAAACCCTGGGTTGGTAATGAGGATCACTGCAGCTCCTGTGACACACTGAGAGCAGTGGGGGACCCAGCTGTGAGAAGTGGTGATGTCACTCAACTCAGGCTTGTCATAAAGAAAAGGGTAAAGGTACTTTCACACTTGCATCGTTTGGCATCCGTCACAATGCGTTGTGTGACACATGTGATGGATGCGTTGTAAATAGTGTGATAATAAAGGCAACAGATTCCTGTGAAATAACGCGTTGCGTTAGTTTTCTTTAGCCGAGAGAGAGAGCCCCCATCATCACCGCACACACCGGCACTACCCCCTCATCATCACCGCACACACCCCGGCACTACTGCCCCAATCATCACCGCACACACCCCGACACTACCGCCCCCATCATCACTGCACACACCCCAGCACTACCGCCCCTATCATCACTGCACACACCCCGGCACTACCGCCCCCATCATCACTGCACACACCCCAGAACTACTGCCCCCATCATCACTGCACACACCCCGGCACTACTGCCCCCATCATCACCGCACACACCCCGGCACTACCGCCCCCATCATCACCACACACACTCAGTCACTACCGCACCCATCATCACCGCACACACCCCGGCACTACCCCACCCATCATCACCGTACGCACGCAGGCATTACTTCAGTGGCGTCCCCGCTGACAGCACGACTCACTTCAGTTGCTCTGTGGAGCTGACAGAGAGCGGTAGTGTTCTACTGCCGCTCCTGTCAGCTTCCGATGTAGCAGAGATGAAAGTGTCGAGGGACCTCGTGTGGATTACGTCAGACCTAGAGGGGTATTTTGGGATTAATAAAGTGGTGAAAGAGGTTGTTTTTTTGTCTTTTATTCCAAATAAAGTATTTTTTCAGGTGTATGTGTTTATTTACTTTCACTTACAGGTTAATTATTGGGGGTGTCTCATAGACACCTGCCATGATTAACCTAAGAGTTAGTGGCAGCTATAGACTGCCATTATTATTACCCCAATTGCCACCACACCAGGGCAATTCAGGATGAGCCGGATAGAGTCCCGGGACTGTCGCATCTAATGAATGAGGCAATTCCGGGCTGCTACTGGCTAATATTTTTAGATTCGGGGGCTCCCCACAATGTAGGGCTCGCACGCTCGTATTTTTAAATTATTTATTTATTTTTTTTACTGCACTACATAGATCCGACCACCAGCAGTTGTGATTGGTTGCAGTGAGACAGCTGTCACTCAGCGTGGGGGCCCGTCTGACTGCAACCAATCATAGGCACCGGTGGGCGGGGGAAACAGAGAATACGAGATGGAATAATGAGTGGCTGGCATTTTCAAAAGAGGAGAAGCCGCTAGAGCAGTGTGACAGCCGTGCAGTGCCACGTCGGTGATTGGTGAGTATGAGAAAGGGGGTGAGAGGGAGAGACAGACCGACAGAGAGAGATAGAGACTGAGAGAGAGACCGACCAACAGACCGACCAACCAACAGAGAGAGAGAGAGAGAGACCGACAGACAAAGAGAGAGAGACTGTAACGCCTGCCTGGATCCACAGACTCAGATGGGCTGTAAAGGGGAGGCTAGAGGGAAGCCACTCACCAAGCAGGACCCCCAGAACCCTGAAACCCTTTAACCCCTCTACAGGGATTTGGAATTACACAGGGCCCTGGAGATCACTACCTGTGGAAGGCTGCAGTCCGATGAGAGTAGTAGTCAAGCAGGGTCAAACCAGGAATTGCGGAACAGGAACAGAATCGGCAGGCAATGACGTGGTCAGCAAACGTAGCAGAGGTCAAATCCGGATCGGGCAGCGAGGTACAAAAATAGTAGGCAGAAAGGTAGTCAGAAAACACGCAGAAGTCAACACACAGGAATCACCAACAGAATAGGACGTAACAGGAGCCAGGAAAATCAGAACTATCTCTGGCAGTGGTCATGTGACAGGAGGGGGTAATAAGAATGGTGTGGTGTCTTCCCATTGGCTGTAGCTGAACGCTGGCAACTTCAGCTGGAAGACACATGCCACCCACAGTCAGCCAGCGGTACTGCAGATCCCAAGCTAACCCAGCCCAGTGGATGATCGGAGCCTGCTCCCACCGGTGCCGCTGGCATCGACTCCTCTCCCATCACCAGCACCATCCATGGCAGGAACACGGCGTCGCCTGGCGATCGGAGCAGAAGTTGCTGGAGCAGACTCCGGCGGTGACATAACAGTACCCCCCCCCTCCATGAGGGGCCTCCGGACCCTCAAAACCCGTCTTCCCAGAAAATTGGAGGTGAAACCGCCGGACCAGACCCTTAGCATGAATATCGCTCGCAGGGACCCATGACCTCTCCTCAGGGCCGTAACCCCTCCAATGCACCAAATACTGTACCGCCCCTCTGACAATACGGGAATCAAGTATTCTCTGTACCTCATACTCCAAGTTACCTTCAACCAAAACAGAAGGAGGAGGAGGGTCACTGACTGGGTGAATGGGGACACGATATAACTTGAGGAGGGACTTATGGAACACATTCGATATCTTGAAGAATGGGGGGAGTTGCAGGCAGAAAGCTGTGGGATTAATTACCTCGATTATCTCGAAAGGTCCAATAGACCTCGGACCCAGCTTAGCAGAAGGGACCTTGAGTTTAATATTCCGTGTGGATACCTTGTCCCCAACTTCAAGGCTAGGGCCCTTGGAACGTCTCTTATTAGCAGAGGAGGCTTGACCAACCTTTGCCTTCTTCAGGTTCTCTTTCACTTCAGACCAGATAGCCTTCAATTTGTCCACAGTTGATTCAGCCTCAGGAGTATCCACCACAGCGGAAGAAAAAGAACCAAAACGTGGATGCAACCCTAAATTTCAGAAAAAGGGGGTGGTCTTGATGGATTCCTGATACTGATTATTGATAGCGAACTCAGCTAGCGGTATATATTGCACCCAGTCAGATTGACGGTCAGACACATAACACCGGAGATATTCTAATAGGTGCATTTAACTTTAGCAAAGTCAAACCCAGCTCTTTTGCTACAATAGTGTCTATAAAATTAGCAGCAGAGCCACAATCAACAAAGGCATGCAGCCATACAGATTTTCCCTGGTGAGACAATGAGACAGGTAACATTAACCTTATAGGGTCTGCAGGAAGTACCTGGGCACCTGAGCGGGTATCCTGGGGTCCGCTCAGGTGGTGCTGCTGCCTTGGAAGCGATTGCCTCTCTGATCCAGGCACTTCATATTTGGCTCCATAACGTGATCTGCTCCCTTGCAGTCGACGGGACTCTGGACATGCTGAGGTAGGTGCTGCAGCAGGGGCTTGGACCTGAGTAGACCTGAGATCCTGCACTTGCTGTGTAAGTCCATGTACAAGGCCAGAAAGGGTGTGCACCTGATTTAGCACAGCATAGAGAGAATCCATTTTTTTTTTCTCTCCTAGTTAGATGGGCCAGAGATAATGTAACGCCTGCCTGGATCCACAGACTAAGATGGGCTGTAAAGGGAAGGCTAGAGGGAAGCCACTCACCAAGCACGACCCCCAGAACCCTGAAACCCTTTAACTCCTCTACAGGGATTTGGAATTACACAGGGCCCTGGAGATCACTAACTGTGGAAGGCTGCAGTCCGATGAGAGTAGTAGTCAGGCAGGGTCAAACTAGGAATTGCGGAACAGGGACAGAATCGGCAGGCAATGACGTAGTCAGCAAACGTAGCAGGGGTCAAATCCGGATCGGGCAGCGAGGTACAAAAACAGTAGGCAGGAGGGTAGTCAGAAAACACGCAGAAGTCAACACACAGGAATCACCAACAGAATAGGACGTAACAGGAGCCAGGAAAATCAGAACTATCTCTGGCAGTGGTCATGTGACAGGAGGGGGAATAAGAATGGTGTGGTGTCTTCCCATTGGCTGTAGCTGAATGCTGGTAACTTCAGCTGGAAGATACATGCCTCCCACAGTCAGCCAGCGGTACTGCAGATCCCAAGCTAACCCAGCCCAGTGGATGATCGGAGCCTGTGCCCACCAGTGCCGCTGGCATCGACTCCTCTCCCATCACCAGCACCATCCACGGCAGGAACACGGCGCCGCCTGGCGATCGGAGCAGAAGTCGCTGGAGCAGACTCCGGTGGTGACGTAACAGAGACCGACCCACAGAAAGAGAGAGACCCACAGAGAGAGAGAGACCAACCGACCAACAGAGAGAGAGAGACCAGGAGAGATTTTAAACAATTTAGAATGTTCTGCTGGACATGCTGAGCATGCTCAGTAGAACGTGACGGAATCCTGCACTGGAATCCGTCGTCAAATGCATGGCGACGGAATCCAGCACCATAGACATTCATTATGCCTCTTAACAGATTCCAACGGAATCCTGCGGAGTGCGATTTTTTTACAGCAACAGAAAACGTTACATTCAGCGTTCCTTCTGCCCGACGATCACTGACGGTTACCGACAAAACAACTGATGCACCGCGGGGCGGATGCAACGCAAGACCATCCATTGCAATCCGCCCTTAATAGCAGCCTATGAGGAATAAACGGCTTCCTGCAACGGTTACCGTAATTCCTCAAGGCGGCGGATTGCAACGGATGCCGCACAACGCACGTGTGAAAGTACCCTAAGACAATTCACTTTGTTATTTTCAGACTTTTTAAAAAATATTTTTATCATTTATTTTTTTTTACTTTTTTTAGTTTTTTATTTAGTCCCTATATGGGACATAACCCTTTGCTGCTCTGATAGCACCTGTATGTGTGTCGCCCTGGACAAGCCAGGGGCCACAGAGCACAACACCACCACACCCTACACCCCGGTTAGGCACATCAAAGCTAGACCCAAAAATCCTTGTTGTCTTCCCCAGCGGCTGTTGTCCACATCAGGGGGTGGAGCCAGGTGGTTGGTCTCCGCCCACCAAGGAGTTCACAGTCCTGGAGGAGGGAAAATACAGGCAGTTAGAGTTTGGAGGAGGAAGTGAGAGGAGTTGAGTGGTACAGGAGCAAGTGTGAGGAGAAAAGTGACAGCAACAGAGCCTGAAGTTAGTCCGGGTGTGTGGCCCGGACAGAGACAGCAAGGTTAGCAGACGGTGGTGACCGTCTGCAGGAGTGGCCTATCGGAGTTGCCGTAAGGACCGTGGACGGGCGGTGGCCCGGCGGTACCAGACCGGTACACAAGGAGAAGCCAGCACCATTGGCAGGGGCCTTTAGGATCCCGGCAAGGCTTGGAGTCGCCGTGAATTTGCCAAATCCGTCAGTGAAGGGGACCTCCGGGTTTCCAAACAACTAAGTCCCGATTGAAGGCAACAGTCCAACCGTATGAGAGAGACACCGCCACCGCCAAGGCACCAGTTTCTCAGGGCCAGCGCCTGCGGGCAAAGAGGGGCTCCTCCGGCCCATATCCAAGCCAGGGAGCGGGTTACCGGTGGGAACCCATTGGAACCAACAGAAGTACTAGGTGCAGGAAAAGAGACAGTCACCGTTAACTACCGGGGAAAAGCAAAAGCAGCCGTCCGTGGGAACCGTCTTTCCAGCCATGTGTTTTATCGAGAACTGTGTCATCGTCTCAGGCTGAGTGAGTACCACCGTGCCGTGCGGCACAGCGCTGTCGCCGCGACCCTGCACCTCACCAGGCCCAAAACCCGGCCTGCCATCCACCCTTACCCCATCACCGGGCCCCGGGACAACCAACCCCCTACCCACGGAGGGGAGAATTAACATCAAAGCTGCTCCATGCCACCGCTCCCGGGATCCCCGTCCAGAGCAGCGGTGGTGTCCACACAATCACCACAACCGTGGGTGGCGTCACGGACAATAAAACCCTAAAACCATTCCCATTTTCACTCACGGGCGAGGAGCGCCGCTCGAGTCCCCGGGATCCGGCCCATCACTCGAGCCACCGAGCAGCAGCGGCCGCAGCAGCAGCTACAGCCGGACCCGAGCAGTGGGAGAGCGCAGCGTCCCCTCCTCCGCCCGCGACAACTTTGCGTCACGAACAGGATCTTACTGCTCTGCCGTCTGGTAGAGGTGCGCCTTGTTACCGTCGGAGGTGTCCGGCCGAAAAATTTCAGAAGCCGCCATCTTTGGCGCGAAAAGTTCCCGCTCAAGCGTCTCCTCGAGTAGTGGAGGCGCGAAGGCCAAAACCCCGCCCCAATAGAGGAGGAGCCGGAAAGAGGCTAAGGGGGACGGGATGGCGTCCGGCCGCATGTAGCCGCGGCTATGGAAGCAGGGACACCAGGACCCTGCGGCCATTTACTGGTCCCTGGAAGAGGCCGCTGCTAAAGATGCTGAGTCCGACCGACAACTCCGTGGTCCCCGCGCCTGGCTCCGCAGCGTGGGTGGAAGTCCGGACCGTCCAGCTAAGCAGCCGTCTGCAGGTCCGCATGCAGCTCCTCCTGGAGGAGTGGGAGACCGACATGGCGGAAGTGGTGGCGGCCATACGGAGACGCGAGGTGGAGGGAGTCTTGGAAGGGATGTTAAGTGACCCATGCACCTGTACCCCTAGTGGGTCGGTCATCGCGCCCGAGGGACTCGGTCCATACCTGCTCACCCTGCTACCTCCCCCGCTACCCGTGTTGGCTGCTGCTGCCCCGCCACTAGGCCCGCTACCACCACCACCGGTAGCGGTACCCTGCCAATCCGCCCCGGTGGACCGACCTGCAGCAGAAGCTCGTGACCGCCCTGATCCGCTTCCACGGAAGAAGCCGAAGGCTGAGGCCGTCAGCAAAGATGCACCGGAGGCACGGCGGGGATGCAGCTGCCAGGAGGCAGAGCAGGCCATGTCACAGTGGGGTCTCTCATTACTGAAGGTGCCAGTCATAGCCGACACAGAGGGACTCTGGCTGGGTCCGTCCCCCTCACACGCTGAACCGGAGCAAGCAGAAAGTGCCCCAGACTGGGAGCAGCGGAAACGGCAGCTGCGCAGAGAGCTCGATGCCCGAGAGGGGTGTAGAGCGGATGTGCATGCCCGCATGTATATGGAGGAAGATCGCCTGCAGCGAGCTACCATCGGGGTCCAGAGCGGTGCACCATATGAAAGCGGCACTAGAGAGCCACGAGTGAGAATGGACTGTTGAGCCGCAAAAGGCAGCGGTCCACCGCTGCAAATTGTCCCCGTTGGGACCACGAACATTGTGTGTTAAAAAAAAATGCAGTTTGAAAAGTTTGAAAATGAATGATAAGTGAATAATCTACCGATGAAGTCATCTGAAAAGTCACCTGATTGAAGCCTTGATTTGCAATGTGATTTGGAACCGGTCGTAGCTGGCAACTGGTCCCCGTTGGGACCCCCTTTACAAGTTCACATAGAAACTTCTATGAACATGCCTGAGAACTAGCAAGGCAACCACAAACTTGTGGCCTGTAAATAATTATGTTGTTGCAGCTTCCACCGTTGCTGCCTCCGGAGAGGCAGATTGGAGGGAGGGCCCGCAGTGGAGCAGGCTGGGGCCCAGCCACCACCGGAACCGGTGGCTACCCTCTGGGGGTTCCAGGGGCTCCCCATGGACGTGGGTCCCCTGGAAAGGACAGATCCCGCTCGGGTAACTTGGTGCAGGACTGGGGTCAAGGTGTGCTGCCTGTTTTCTTAGGGGCAGCATCAGGGCCAGGTTGCTTGGGTGGGTGAGAGCGGAAGCCGTAACAGTTTGAAACCGTTGAAACCGTTTAAGTAAGAGTACCTCCCGATGTGGGAAGATGTTATTTTAATTGTAAGTGTGTTACCGTTTTACATTTTTATATTTTTACAGTTAAAAGAAAAATAAAACCGGTGTTGGACGGGCAGCCCGCGGACGGTCTGCATTTTGCTAAGGGGGAATGTGTCGCCCTGGACAAGCCAGGGGCCACAGAGCACAACACCACCACACCCTACACCCCGGTTAGGCACATCAAAGCTAGACCCAAAAATCCTTGTTGCCTTCCCCAGGGGCTGTTGTCGACACCAGGGGGTGGAGCCAGGCAGTTGGTCTCCGCCCACCAAGGAGTTCACAGTCCTGGAGGAGGGAAAACACAGGCAGTTAGAGTTTGGAGGAGGAAGTGAGAGGAGTTGAGTGGTAGAGGAGCCAGTGTAAGGAGAAAAGTGACAGCAACAGAGCCTGAAGTTAGTCCGGGTGTGTGGCCCGGTCAGAGACAGCAAGGTTAGCAGACGGCGGTGGCCGTCTGCAGGAGTGGCCTATCGGAGTTGCCGTAAGGACCGTGGACGGGCGGTGGCCCGGCGGTACCGGACCGGTACACAAGGAGAAGCCAGCACCATTGGCAGGGGCCTTTCGGATCCCAGCAAGGCTTGGAGTCGCCGTGAATTTGCCAAATCCGTCAGTGAAGCGGACCTCCGGTTTTCCAAACAACTAAGTCCCGATTGAAGGCAACAGTCCAACCGTATGAGAGAGACACCGCCACCGCCAAGGCACCAGTTTCTCAGGGCCAGCGCCTGCGGGCAAAGAGGGGCTCCTCCGGCCCATATCCAAGCCGGGGAGCGGGTTACCGGTGGGAACCCATTGGAACCAACAGAAGTACTAGGTGCAGGAAAAGAAACAGTCACCGTTAACTACCGGGGAAAAGCAACAGCAGCCGTCCGTGGGAACCGTCTTTCCAGCCGTGTGTTTTATCGAGAACTGTGTCATCATCTCAGGCTGAGTGAGTAGCACCGTGCCGTGCGGCACAGCGCTGTCCCCGCGACCCTGCACCTCACCAGGCCCCGCACCCGGCCTGCCATCTACCCCTACCCCATCACAGGGCCCCGGGACAACCAACCCCCTACCCACGGAGGGGAGAACTAACATCAAAGCTGCTCCCTGCCACCGCTCCCGGGATCCCTGTCCAGAGCAGCGGTGGTGTCCACACAATCACCACAACCGTGGGTGGCGTCACGGACAATAAAACCCCAAAACCATTCCCCTTTTCACTCACGGGCGAGGAGCACCGCTCGAGTCCCCGGGATCCGGCCCATCGCTCGAGCCACCGAGCAGCAGCGGCCGCAGCAGCAGCGGCAGCCGGACCCGAGCAGTGGGAGAGCGCAGCGTCCCCTTCTCCGCCCGCGACATATGATCATTGCAATACAGGATAGCTGTCAGTACAGCACTGACAGAAGTATCTGGGATCATGCTCCTGGAATGATCTTAGATACCGTACTTTTTGTAGATGTTTTTCCAGGGGTTGCCATGACAATCTGGGGCCATCATGGCAATGATTGGGCTCTCAAGATTACATGGCACTGATGGAAGGAGAAAGGGAGCACAATCGCTCTCCAAATCCCCTAAATACTCGATTGATTTTGATCTATTAAGGGTGTTAAAGAGCCAGGAACAGCTCATGCACTGTCCCTGGCCGGGAGAGCCAGGACTCGGCTGTCAGATAAGCTGAGTCCCCGGTGGCAATCGCATGGGCACAGCTCCTGTGCCCTAAAAATTGCCAGGATGTACTCAGTACATCCTTGGTCAGGAAGTACTGAACTCGCAGGAGGTACCCAGTACATTTAATGTCGGACCGGGGTTAAAACAACTTGTCATTTAATTCATCTGAATAGAGAAATCAAATTTGTGCAGTGCAGAAAAATGCATATTTAGCAGAAGACTGATATGACCTCCAGCATGAGCATGCAGGCTTCTTAATAATAACTTGCATACCATATAGTATAGCTCAGTCAATCATGAAGTTCAATCATGCCATATATAAAAGCTTAAGCAAGGAATACAGCAGCCATTTTAGTGTGATTTTTGGATAGGCAGAGATTGTCAGAGATCAGCAATAGAGATAGGAAGTGAAAGCCCTAAAACATTGGGAAAATACTTCAAACTCAATTATGTTATACAACAGCAACACTGAAGAAAAGTAGTAGTCTGGGAATTATACAGAGATCCGATTGATAGTAGGAAAAAGATATAGGAGAGGTGCCAACACTCAGTTTGATTGATTAGTGCTATGATGAGCTGGCATTTGGCCTGTGGCATATGAATTTCACTTACACACGTTTTTTATTTCATTCTTACTGCACAGGAAAGCGGAAGCAAAAAGCTAAATAGTTTTTACAGAAAAAAAAATCTGTAATCAGTGTCAGACAAGCAACTTAACTGAGTTTTTGTATTTCTTAAATCAAGTTTGTAAAGGGGGCTTAATAGTTTAGGTTTTTTTTGTTTTTTTTTAAAATGCATATGAAAATTCCCCAAAATCCAGACATATAACTGTGATCATCTGTTTTATAAAGTGTGCGTGTCACAAACATTTTTTTGTTTTTATGTTTACCTGGTCAAATTTTACATTGAAACCCAATTCAACAATACAGCGCCCTGTTTCAAGTGCTGGCTTTCTAGTCATTTGCCTATCTAGCATATCTTTTGTGGAAAGGTGGTTGAATTTAGTTAATAAAATAGAATGCATTTGGTTGAGGTACAGAGATAATTGAATATAAGTTTGTGAACCATTGTGCTGCTTCTTGGAAGAAGGGAGGAAAAAATGAAAATGAAAAGTGACTAAATGTAGAACTGGTGGAGGAAGGTTGAACTAGATGGACCTAGGTCTTTTTTCAACCTAAGTAACTATGTAACTATGTAACTATGTAAAAATGGAAAATTGCCGGGGGGTGAAGGAGTTAAAAAAAAAAATCCACATTAGGAATAAGCAAACCCAAACTGTGAGCTTTGGGGTCCATACTGGACACCTGGCCAAACTGGAACACAAATCTTTTAAAAAAGTCCAAGTTAGGAGTTCTAATGTTGTCCGTATGCTAATAAACTTTGCTGAAAGGCTGCAGCTCAGCTAATTAATAAACTTTTTGGCATGGGGAAACTGCCTGTATATTATTTAAATACATTTTAAAAAGCAGCATGGGTTGCCACCTAATTTTGATAACCAGCTAAGATAAATATACAGCTGTGGTTTGGTGTTATCAGACTGGGAAAGCCCATGATTATTGGGCCCTTGCTGGCCTAAAAATAGCAGCCCGCAACGGCCCCAGAATGGGATATGTTAATTGTTGCACCAATTGTAGGGCTTTGCTCGCCTCTTCCCTATTGCTCTGATGCAGTGGCAATTGGGTAATGCTTTTGGGGTTAATGTTAGCTCTTAATTGACAAGGGAATATGGGTGAGTCTTTGTCCACAAAAACTATTTTTTTCCTGTGTGTGTTTTTTATCTCTAGAATTACCGGGTTAGTAATGGGGTGTCTGATAGATGCCTATCAATTAATAATCCCTGGGCTTGATGCCAGCAGTCAATTCAGAGCTACTACCCCAATTTTCTTGGCACTAGGGCAATCGGGAAGAGTCTGGCAAAGAGCCAGTTGGTGCATCTAATGTAATAAATGCGCCTCTTCTTGGGTGGCTGCAGGATGCTACTTTTTGTCTGGGAAGGGCCCAATAATCATGGGCCTTCCCTGTCTGATAATACCAGCATCCATCTGTCTGCTTTACCTTGACTGGTTATCAAAACTAGGGGGACCCCTCAAAATGTTATATTTGTTTATTCCCTATCTACATTTGTTTGCAGGGCAATTGTCTTGCTCTTACTCCCATTTTGCTTCGTTTTGCAGCCCCCTAGCCCATTCTCTGAGCATTTCACAGCCATTTAACAGCACCAAAGTCCGGGACCCCATTAACTTAAATGGGGTTTGAGGTCCGGGGTCAAGTCCGAGTCCCGATAAAATTTTTAACTAAAGTCCGGCCGAACCCAGTGAATCTGAATTTCCACAGGTCTGCTCATCCCTTGTCCACATGCATTTACCACATAAGACAAGGAAATCTAGATAAAATAATATCCTAATAACCATCACACATACCCGTCCGCTGTATTCAGGTGTATTGTGTACTTGTCTAATATTAAACTGTTAGGCTATGTCCGCACGTTGCTTTTTACCTGCTTTTTTGCTGCTTTTTCAACTGCAGCGTTTAATGCCAAAATGGTTGTGTTCTGCTTTTCAAGCAAAGTCTATGGGAATTTGGTTTTCTTGTCCGCACTATGCAGTTCAAACTGCAGCCTTTTTGTTGCAGAACTTTGGTCAAAAACTCAGCTTTGCAGTGCAAAACCCAAATGGCAAAAACAATTGACATGTCAGTTGTTTTTGCCATTTGGGTTTTGCACTGCAAAGCTGAGTTTTTGACCAAAGTTCTGCAACAAAAAGGCTGCAGTTTGAACTGCATAGTGCGGACAAGAAACCCAAATTCCCATAGACTTTGCTTGAAAAGCAGAACACAACCATTTTGGCATTAAACGCTGCAGTTGAAAAAGCAGCAAAAAAGCAGGTAAAAAGCAGGTAAAAAGCAACGTGCGGACATAGCCTTAGAGCAATGAAATGAGCTCAAAGAAATATTTTAAACAATCTGCACACTTTGGTACGTAAACATTGGATTTAAACACTCCGAATTAAATTAAGGAGAGTTCTCTTTTTTTTAAAAAAAAATCACATTTCTCAAAATAGAAACAACCCTTGAATTCAGAATATGGATTTAATTGCAAAATATGCAATGATGGCTAAATACCACTGTTGCCTGCTCTCTCTGTGAAAATAAAAAAACTGCTATTAAGGTGCTGTTGATGATATAAATCGCAGCTATATTAATTCACAGAAACACACTGAGTAGTGACGAGACTGCTACAACAGTCACTTGAATATTGGCTTTCTATTCACTGACTGAGACTATCAATCCCGTTTTCAATCTGGTACATCAACATTGAAGTAGCACACCACAATCACATCGTGCCTTTTTCTATCACTAGCCTGTGTGCTCTGAGAGCTTCTATCCCTACACTGTACAGTCATTAAATCCATTCTTGGACGACCCCTATGTTTTCCATGCTTTTGATAGCCCAAGGATCGGCTGTGTTACACCATGGAATCAGATTATTGCAGGGTATTATGAGGAAGCCCCCACTGCAACGCTGGACACTGATGGCCAACTTACTGAATGTGATGCAACAATGAAATGGCTACAAGTATTTTTTTCCTTGTCCGGCTAATTGATTTGTAGATTGTGCAAATTTGCATGGAATTATAGTTTTCAGGCGTTTGATTCCCTTGTGTCAATCTGCTCATCTCTCGTGACTATAAATGCCAAGTAATGCCCCTTGGCCTCTGTGTTTCAATCATTTGGAAATGATACCTTCCATGATATTTTAAACAAATCTGCTCTTTTTTTACCTGGAATACATTTTAATTTTCTCCAAAGCTCTGAACTCTGATCCCCAGAATGTATGTTTATTTTTTGGAGACTTTGACAAAATATTTTGTACCCAAAACTTACAGAATTCCTTTTGGAACTCCAAGGGTTGTCGTTTCTAGGATATATTATTTCTACCAAAGGCTTTTAGATGGATCCTGAAAAGCTTTTACCATCTATTCATTGACCACAATCTCAAAGTCCATCAAGAACTACTTCCAAACAATTGTCTTTCCTCCTACAGCCTTTACCTGGAGAGGTGCAAATTCTCGAAACCGACTGAACTCTGCTATTCAAGTCTTAAGTCTTGTTTCTGCTCCTCTCTGATTCTGTACTATTCAGATGTTAATACGCAGTTTTATCTTGAAGTGGTTGCCTCCTTTTTAGTAGTAATATGTGTACTGTCACAGACTCCTCAACATGGTCACTTTTCATCTAAATTTGCCTAACACTTTAGAGATCCTTATATATTTTTTAACTTATCCTCTGGTACTTTGTAAATGTATCTCTATTATTTAGTCCACTCCGGTTTACATTAATTTTCCAAGGAAAGATTATGAAATTGAACAAATTCTGAATTGCTAGAAAGTTTTTGGGGATTGCATAAACTGAAAAGGACAGGGTCCTAAAGAAAGAAGTTGCTTTCTGAATCTTAAGAAACACATTATTGGCCCAAATTTGCTTTAGAAATGTAATGCGCCAAGTATCTTCTTACCCTCCTTTCTTGGCTCCAGCACTGGTTTCCACATCTTCCTTCGCCTGCGTCTAGCACTCTCTGTTTCTGAACACTTCTAATGTCACACTTCTAGGCCTATCAGGCTAGTTCAGGTGTATGGATGTAATAATAATAATAATATTTATTCATTTATATAGCGCTGTTAATTCCACAGCGCTTTACATACAATGGCAACACTGTCACTATTGGGGCTCACAATCTAGAGTCCCTATCTGTATGTCTTTGGATTGTGGGAGGAAACCGGACAACCTTGAGGAAAACCATGCAAACACGGGGAGAACATACAACCTCCTTGCAGATGGTGTCCTTGGTGGGAATTGAACCCAGGACCCCAGCGCTGCAAGACTGCAGTGCTAACCACTGAGCCACCGTGCCGCCCGTGTATTCTAAGGATTTAGACAGATCACGGCCACATTACTACTACGTTTCTTCCCCTCCCTATTCTGGTTTGGTGATCCCTTCTTACATACCCAACCCTATTCTGTTATGCTGCTGGGCTCTGCTACATTGTTGCATTGTGTCACTCTAGATACAGTGAAGTACGAAGAGAACAGTGGAAGAGAAACCCTGGGTCTAGGGAAGGGCAGATGATGACCCCTGACCAAGCCTACCGCTGGGCCCTGGCTTCTCTCATCACGCTAGATAGGTTCTGCACCTATCCGCTGATCCGGGTACCTAACCATGACTGACCCTGAAGTAAGCTCTAGGAAGGGAGCGGATAGGATGAGTGCTTAGTCAACCCCACTAAGCTCTAAAGGAGACACAGTGATAACAAACAAGGGGAAAGTAAATTATTAACTTATCTCCAGGTGACTCAGGGAGAGGAACTAGAACAACAACAAAGTTTCTCCAAATGTATACAAGCCGACAGCTTGCATTGAAGACTAGTTAAGGGTAAGTTCACACAGTGCATTTTTCGCGGCGTTTTTGCACATTTTTGGGGTGCGTTTTTGCTCAGAAAACTGCATGACTTTGCTTCCCCAGCAAAGTCTATGAGTTTTCATTTTTGCCATCTGCACACAGCATGTCAATTATTTTTGCGTTTTTCACTGCGTTTTCCACCCATTGAATTCAATGAGATGTTCAAAAACGCAATGAAAACAGCAAATTGCAAATATAGCTGCATTTTAGTGCATTTCTATGACTAAAAACGCAGCTATAAACGCAAGGGGTGGGCAGTAAAATGACATGTACAGGAAGAGGATTCCTTCTGTCAGTAAATGCAGAAGCGTGAATCCTCCCATTACCATCACCGCTGCGTCCACCTCCTGTGCATGTCAGCTCCCGTGCGGCGGCGCCATGTCTGGGCGGGAGGTGAAGGCAGCTGTGAAAACAAAAGTGAACAGTAGAAAAAAAAATGTCATGCTCACCTGTCTGCAGACTCCCGGTGCCATGTGCCATGTGTGCAGACGGCTGGGACACCTCCGATAGCTGCAGGACCTGGTGCTGATCACCTGATGCGGTCACCTGACGCATCAGCTGATCGTAAGTCTCGCGGTGACGCCGACGCCCGGCCGGCTTAACCTGTCAGCGGATGCCGTCAGGAGACTTCATCCCTGATTACCGGCAGCTCCTCCAGTGATCGGACGGGATAAAACTCCGCTCCAGGATCTTCCAGTAACCAGCACATAAGTGAGTATTTTTTTTATTTTTTTTTTGCACTGATGCATCATCTGATTGTATAAATGGCTTTTATACCATCAGCTGAAGTGTGATGTGATTCACATCCTAGAACCTGACACATCATCTGATCGCTTTGCCTTCCAGCAAACCGATCAGATGATATTGGATATTGGACGGCGCGGGACCCTTGACCCAGGATTACTGCAGAGGGGGGATCTTTATTTCAATAAAGATTGAGTCACCAATTGTGTTGTGTTTTATTTCTAATAAAAATATTTTTCTGTGTGTTGTGTTTTTTTTTTATCTTTACTAGAAATTCATGGTGGCCATGTCTAATATTGGTGTGACACCATGAATTTCGGGCTTAGAGCCAGCTGATAATGTACAGCTAGTCCTAACCCCATTATTACCCAGCGAGCCACCCATCACCAGGGCAGCTGGAAGAGTTGGATACAGCGCCAGAAGATGGCGCTTCTATGAAAGCGCCATTTTCTGGGGTGGCTGTGCACTGCAATTTGCAGCGGGGGTGCCCAGAAAGCATGGGCACCCTGCACTGTGGATTCCAATCCCAGCTGCCTAGTTGTACCTGGCTGGACTCAAAAATTGGGCGAAGCCCACGTCATTTTTTTTTAATTCTTTCATGAAATTCATGAAATAAAAAAAAAAAAAAGGGGGCTTCCCTATATTTTTGGTTCCCAGTCGGGTACAAATAGGCAGCTGGGGGTTGGGGGCAGCCCGTACCTGCCTGCTGTACCCGGCTAGCATACAAAAATATGGCGAAGCCCATGTCATTTTTTTTGTTTGTGGGGGGCAAAGAAATCTTGCATACAGTCCTGGAAGGGGGATGCTGAGCTTTGTAGTTCAACAGCTGCTGTCTGCTCTCCTGCATACACTGTTGGATGGAGGATGCTGAGCCTTGTAGTTCTGCAGCTGCTGTCTGCTCTCCTGCATCCAGTAGTGGATGGATCATGCTGAGCCTTGTAGGTCTGCACCCCCTGAATCTCCCTCCAGCATACAGTCCTGGATGGAGCATGCTGAGCCTTGTAGTTCTGCAGCTGTCTGCTCTCTTGCATACACTAGTGGAGAATGAAGAACATATGGAAGAAGAAAATGACATCAGACCTATTTTGTTTTTCTCAACAATCTTTAATGGCAATGTTCACTGATAAAAAAACGCAGAAAAACGCAGTGAGTAAAAACGCAGCAAAACGCAGCCAAAAACGCACCAAACGCATTTTTATCATGCGTTTTTAAAGACGCTGCATTTCTGTGCGTTTTAAGCGCTAAAAAACGCACAAAAACGCAGCGTCAAAAAAACGCAGTGTGTGCACATAGCCTAAGGGTTTTAGACCTATCACCAGCACAGATTAAGGGGAAATGAGGGTATATAAAGACATTAAGGGAAATGCTAATGAAAAACAGCCTAAGGCCCGTTTCACACGTCAGTGAAAAACAGTGACGTTTTTCACTGGCGTGTAAAACACGCACATGTCCCTGCGTGTGCCGTGAATCACGGCACACGTGGGTTGTCTAAGTGCAATCCGGGCTCCGTTCTCCGTGGCCCGTGATTGGACTTAGAAAACTACTCACCTGTGCGCGCTCCCGCTGTCTATGGTGCTGATCGCTCCCGCGGTGCAGCATCCGGCCGGCGGTGACCCCCGCAGCAGCTGCTTCCGGGTCGGCTGTGTCGCGCATAATGAATATGCGCGACAATAATGAGCCGGCTCAGAAGCACCCGGCAGAACGGGCTGCAGAGGACATCGCTGGACGCCGGGTGAGTTAAAATGTTTTTATTTTAAAAGCACGTTTTTTTCTGGCACGTGTTTCACGGACCACACCACTGCGTGGTCCGTGGAACATCAGTGATGCCAGAAAAAAATGGACATGTCTCCGTGCGGCAATCACACACACGCGGGTACGCCGCACGGAGACACGTGCAGTGAAAAATCACTGACGTGTGAGCAGACCCATTCATTATAATGGGTCTGCATATGTCAGTGATTCTGGTACGTTTAAAAAAAAGCACAAACGTACCAGAATCACTGACGTGTGAAAGGGGCCTAAAGAGTGAGGAACTCTGTAGGGTCCTAAAAGGATGAAAAACAACCAAAGGCGATACACACGCTACCAAATACACCAAGCGGAACAGAATTTTTCGCAGCCGAATGATGTGACTTTCCATAGCTGGACACCACAGGACAGTCTGTCACCCGTGACACACCCGTGACAGTGTCCCTACTGACATATCTACTGCTGATACATTGCTGGACTCTGATGCATTGCCACAGTATGTCTCTTCATATACCCAACTCTTATACTTTGCTGAGTTTTACTCCTTTATTACTGTAAGACTCCTGACATAAATACTCTGCTACTTTGCTGCAGTGTTCTACATTCTTATAGTCAATCTCCTAACCTACTCAACTCTATCATATCACATTAGTGTGTCTAGTAATCTGATGTGTCACATCATATCTCTGCTATGCTGTTTATTCTGGTTCATATTTCTCCCAGCACTGTGTCCCCAGCCTCTACAGCTTCCATTCCTCCAGCAGCCATCCATCCTTACCCACCTCCATTGCTCCAGCAATCATCCATATTTACCATCCTTCATTCCTCCAGCAGCCATCCATCCCTACCAACCTCCATTCCTCCAGCAGCCACCAAACCTTACCAACCTCCATCCCTTCAGCAGCCATCCATCCTTACCATCCTCCATTCCTCCAGCAGCCATCCATCCTTACCAACCTCCATTCCTCCAGCAGCCACCCATCCTTACCAACCTCCATCCCTTCAGCAGCCATCCATCCTTACCAACCTCCATTCCTCCAGCAGCCATCCATCCTTACCAACCTCCATCCATTCAGCAGCCATCCATCCTTACCAACCTCCATTCCTCCAGCAGCCATCCATCCTTACCAACCTCCATTCCTCCAGCAGCCATCCATTCTTACTAACCTCCATTCCTCCCACAGCCATGTATCCTTACCAACCTCCATTCCTCCAGCAGCCACCCATCCTTACCAACCTCCATCCCTTCAGCAGCCATCCATCCTTATCAAACTCCATTCCTCACGCAGCCATCCATCTTTAACAACCTCCATTCCTCTAACTGTCATCCAGCTGCTATAGCCTCCATTGCTCCAACAAGTTGACCTCACTGCTCCAACATAATCTGTGTATAACACAAAAAAAAAAAGTGAACAGCTCACCAAATGTAATGAAGGAAAAAGGGTTGCCCGGAAATCCTAGACCGGTAACCAGGTTAGAACAATGAGCAAAAGGGTGAAAGGAATCCTGCAACCACCCGATAAAAATTAAAACGTGACTTTTAATAGAAAAACATTAAAAACAGAAAAAAGTCCATAATTACAGCATGAGAAGACCAAGGTGTCCGTTTACGCGTTTCAGGCAGATCTCCTGCCCTTAATCATGACGAAGCAGAAGATCTGATTAATCAATCATGAATAAGAGCAGATCTGCCTGAATTGCGTAGACGGACACGTGGTCTACTTGTGCTGTAATTATGGATTTTTTTCTGTTTTTAATGTTTTTCCATTAAAAGTCATGTTTTAATATTTATCAGGCAGTTGCTGGATTCCTTTTACCCTTTTGCTCATAATCTGTGTATTCTGCAATATGGTTGCTCATCTGGACCAAGGATTTACAAGATTCCCCTCATTATGTGAGATAACAGGCACTGCAGTTGGTAATCTCACAATGTATCCCTAAAAGAATTAGTCATTAAACCCCACTCCTAATCCACATGGCTTATTTTTCCTGACTCTGCATGCTCCTGAGTCTGGTTACTGTTTTTTTTATCTACATAAATTGCTTATTGGATTTTAAATTATTATAAATAAAGCATGGATATATTTTAGAGGATGTCTGAACTCCTGTGATTTGTGGAAGTTATTACATTTTCAGTGGAGTGTTCTTTGTGTTATTAACTTGGACATTTATTGGGATGTTTACTGAAAAGCCTAGCCATTCAACATACAGCTCGCTTTTGTACCCAGAAAAATAACAATAGGCCTACTAACCAGATTGTGACTGAAGAAGCACCTTTAAGGATAAGCAAGGACAAAACCAACAGTAAACAATGAAGGAAATAAAGGCCCAGTCACACTAAAAAACATCGCTAGCAACATCGCTGCTAACGAACAACTTTTGTGACGTAGCAGCGATGTTGCTAGCGATGTTGCTGTGTGTGACATCCAGCAAAAACCTGGCCCCTGCTGTGAGGTCGTTGGTTGTTGCTGAATGTCCTGGGCCATTTTTTAGTTGTTGCTCTCCTGCTGTGAAGCACACATCGCTGTGTGTGACAGCGACAGAGCAACAACTGAATGTGCAGGCAGCAGGAGCCGGCTTCTGCGGACTCTGGTAACCACAGTAAACATCGGGTAACCAAGAAGCCCTTACCTTGGTTACCCGATATTTACCTTCGTTACCAGCCTCCGCCGCTCTCAACAGTCAGTGCCGGCTCCTGCTCTGTGCACATGTAGCTGCAGTACACATCGGGTAATTAACCCCATGTGTACTGTAGCTAGGAAAGCAGGAAGCCAGCGCTAAGCAGTGTGCGCGGCTCCCTGCTCTCTGCACATGTAGCTGCAGTACACATTGGGTAATTAACCCCATGTGTACTGTAGCTAGGAGAGCACGGAGCCAGCGCTAAGAGGTGTGCGCTGGTTACCAAGGTAAATATAGGGTTGGTTACCCGATATTTACCTTAGTTACCAAGCGCAGAATCGCTTCCACGTGGCGCTGCTAGCTGGGGGCTGGTCACTGGTTGCTAGTGAGCTCACCAGCAACTCGTGTAGCCACGCTCCAGCGATCCCTGCCAGGTCAAGTTGCTGGTGAGATCGCTGGAGCGTCGCTTAGGCGGGCTTTGCACACTACGACATCGCAGGTGCGATGTCGGTGGGGTCAAATTGAAAATGACGTACTTCCGGCATCGCATGCGACATCGTAGTGTGTAAAGGCTCGATGATACGATTAACGAGCGCAAAAGCATCGGTGCAGCGTCGGCGTAATCCATGATTACGCTGACGCGACGGTCCGATGTTCCTCGCTCCTGCGGCAGCACACATCGCTGTGTGTGAAGCCGCAGGAGCGAGGAACATCTCCTACCGGCGTCACTGCGGCTTCCGTAGGATATGCGGAAGGAAGGAGGTGGGCGGGATGTTTACATCTTCTCATCTCCGCCCCTCCGCTCCTCCTTAATAAGGAGACGGGTCGCCGGCCAGAGCGACGGTCGCAGGACGGGTGAGTCCATGTGAAGCTGCCGTAGCGATAATGTTCACTACGGCAGTTATCACAAGGATATCGCAGCCGCGACGGGGGCGGGAACTTCGCGCTCGGCATCGCAGCATCGGCCTGTGATGTTGCAGCGTGCAAAGTGCCCCTTAGTGTGACATCTCACCAGCAACCTCCTAGTTACCAGCGATCCCTATCAGGTTGGATCGTTGTTGGGATCGCTGGTAAGTTGTTTAGTGTGACTGGGCCTTAAGAGTTTGTGTTTTCTAACAAGTGGGTAAACCACATCTATATAGATTATATATATATTATACATATATAGTATAGATTACATTACATCTCCCTCTCCAGTTCAAGTTGCTCCCAAACAGAGTATAAAGGCCCCATTACACACAGAGACTTTCTAGAGATCCCACCAGCGATCCCAACCTGGCCAGTATCGCTACAAAGTCTCTGGTGAGTCACTGGTGAGCTATCAAACAGGCAGACCTGGAAAACGATGCAACAGCGATACGGACCTGCAGAACGACCTAGCTAGTCATTGGGGACGTTGTAAAGCAGCTTTTTGAAAGGCAAGTTGCTAATGAAGTCGCTGTAATGGCCCCTTTACATACTAAGACTTTCTAGCGATCATGCTGCACAGCGGGAAACAAAGGACCAAAGAATGGTCCTGAGAGATGTGTAGTGATCAGCAACCTCACAGCAGGGTCCAGGTCGCTGATGTGTTTCACACACTGCAATGTCGCTGGGGAGGTCGCTATTACGTCACAAAACCGGTGACGTTACAGCGATGTCGTTTGCGATGTTGCAGTGTGTAAAGGGGCCTTAATGCTCTTTTGCTCAGTGTTGCCAACTTGACTTTTTATTTTTTTCTGGCCAGACAATATTTTATACAGATGAATTGGAAACTCATAATAATTCATTATGATTATAAGTAATCCATGCCTCTAGCCCATAATTCTGATATGAAAACACAATCTGCATTCACTGTAAACTGTAAAATGATAATTACAGTCAAAATTATCTGTATACACTTCTTCAGCTTCAAAAATATCATGTTGTCTTCAATTTTTTTATGGATGGACAGGGCAAAAAAAGCTCTATTTTTACGGACAGTTCTGGAATTTTAGGATGGTTTGGAAATCGGCTTGTGCTACAGAGCCTAACCCATTCACGACGTACATCCAAGATCGTATCTTTCTCTTTAATGCGGGCTCATGTGGCGTGTCACTAACACTTTGGCTGTTCAGATGAAAAGTACAACTCGTCCCACAAAAAAACAAGCCGTCATATGACTATATTGACGGAAAAGTAAAAACGTTATGGCTTTTGAAAAATAGGGAGGAGAAAACACAAGCAAAAAGGAAAAATTGCCTGGTGGTGAAGGGGTTAAAAGATAAAAAGTAAAACAGTATGATTTCCTGGAAAATCCAGTTAAGCCTTAAAAGGAATCAGTCATCAGATTTTGGCTACCCCATGGGACATCAGCATCATATAGAAGAAGAGATGAGTGAATCTGCTAAGGTTCGAATTCGGCAAATCACACATATCGGAAAATTCAATTTTCAGAGCATTTAGTTGTGCAGATTGAATATTCTTTAGTATGTGCTGGGATCTCTCCAGACCCCAGAGCATAATAAATGTAGGGTGTATAAAAAAAATTATACTTACCTCACTGCTCACCTGTTTCACTGTCCCTGCATCTTCTGTTCTCGTCAACTATTCTTTTCCCCTCCCTCATCTTCCACATTCTCTTCAGCCTCCATCATTCCAAACCCTAGATTCCAGCTCATTAAGGCTTCTGACTGATGTCACTGCCATCTCTCAGGTGACCCATGTTGTAACTTTAGGGTAGCAGAAACTGGGTAATAGATTCCTTTTACCAGCTCCATACTCTCACCATCAAAAGCAAGCTATCTACTGTTGCTCTTGTGTATGGGTCACATTATCAGGTCAAAACATATATCCATCAGGGGAACCCATGATTCTATGGCATTTGATGCAAAGGCATTTGATACTGTACCACATAATAGCCTTATACTCAAGCTCCAGAAGCAAGAACTAGGGGAAACTGTATGCAACTGGGTGAGGAATTGGCTAAAAGATATGAAACAAAGAATAGTTATAAATGGTACATAAAATGGGCTATAGTCAGCATTGGGGTACTGCAGAGATCTGTGCTAGCACCAATTCTTTTAAATCCCTTTATTAATGACCTTGTGGATGGGATAGATAGTAAAGTGTCAGTCTTTGCTGATGACACCAAACTATATAGGATATTAAAAACTGACCTTGATAGTACAATATTACAAAATGATCTGGATAAGATGTCAGAATGGGCAGATACTTGGCAAATGAGATTTAATGTTGCTAAATGTAAAGTAATGCACTTAGGACGAAGTAATCCTACAGCTGCATATACATTAAATGGAAGTAAACTTGGGCCTACAGAACAGGAGAAGGACTTAGGGATTCTGGTTACAAGTAAGCTGAGCAGCAGCACTCAATGTCAAGCACCAGCTGAAAAAGCAAACAAGATTTTAGGGTGTATAAAAAGAGAGATTAGATCCCGAGATCCCAACGTATTGTTACCCCTCTATAAATCACTTGTTAAGGCCCAGTCACACTAAACAACTTACCAGCGATCCCAACAACGATACAACCTGATAGGGATCGCTAGTAAGTTGCTAGGAGGTCGCTGGTGAGATGTCACACTAAGCGACGCTCCAGCGATCCCACCAGCAACCTGACCTGGCAGGGATCGCTGGAGCGTCGCTACACGTGGAAGCAAGGGAAGGGCTTCTTGGTTACCCGATGTTTACCGTGGTTACCAGCGTCCGCAGAAGCCGGCTTCTGCTGCCTGCACATTCAGTTGCTGCTCTGTCGCTGTCACACACAGCGATGTGTGCTTCACAGCGGGAGAGCAACAACTAAAAAATGGCCCAGGACATTCAGCAACAACCAACGACCTCACAGCAGGGGCCAGGTTGTTGCTGGATGTCACACACATCAACATCGCTAGCAAGTTGTGCCTCAGCAGTGATGTTGCTAGCAATGTTGCTTAGTGTGACGGTACCTTAAGGCCACATCTGGAATATGGGAGCCAGTTTTGGGCCTTCTGAAGGACATTCAGAAGTTAGAATCAGTTCAAAGGTGGGCAACTAGATTATTATAAGGAATGGAAGGCCTCCCATAAGATGAGAGGTTGAAACAGTTAGATTTGTTTAGCATAGTAAAAAGACATCTCAGAGGAGATCTCATTTATATGTATACAATGGGGAAAAAAAGTATTTAATCAGCCACCAATTGTGAAAGTTCTCCTCCTTAAAAATATGAGAGAGGCCTGTAATTGACATCATAGGTAGATCACAACTATGAGAAACAAAATGAGAAAACAAATCCAGAAAATCACCTTGTCTGATTTCGTAAGATTTTATTTGCAAATTATGGCGGAAAATAAGTATTTGATCAATAACAAAAGTTCATCTCAATATTTTGTTATATATCCTTTGTTGGCAATGACAGAGGTCAAACGTTTTCTGTAAGTCTTCATAAGGTTGGCACACACTGTTGGTGGTATATTGGCCCATTGCTCCATACAGATCTCCTCTAGAGCAGTGATGTTTTGTGCCTGTCGCTGGGCAACATGGACTTTCAGTTCCCTACAAAGGTTTTCAATGGAGTTGAGATATGGAAACTGGCTAGGCCACTCCAGGACCTTCATATGCTTCTAACAAAGCCACTCCTTCATTGCCCTGGTGGTGTGCTTAGGATCATTATCATGTTGAAAGACCCAGCCACCTTTCATCTTCAATGCCCTTGCTAATGGAAGGAGGTTTGCACTCAAAATCTCACGAAACATGGCCCCATTCATTCTTTCATATACACGGATCAATCGTCCTGGTCCCTTTGCCGAGAATCAGCTCCAAAGCATGATGTTGTCACCCCCATGCTTCACAGTAGGTATGGTGTTCTTTGGATGCAACTCAAAATTCTGTCTCCTCCAGACACCACGAGTTTTGTGTCTACCAAACAGTTCTACTTTGGTTTCATCAGACCATATGACATACTCCCAATACTCTTCTAGATAATCCAAATGCTCTCTAGCAAACTTCAGGCGGGCCAGGACATGTACTGGCTTAAACAAGGAGACACGTCTGGCACTGCAGGATCTGAGTCCCTGGTGGAGTAGTATGTTACTGATGGTAGCCTTGTTACGGTGGTCACAGCTCTATGCAGGTCATTTACTAGGTCCTCCAGTGTGGTTCTGGGATTTTTGCTTATCGTTCTTGTGATCATTTTGACCCCACGGGGTGAGATCTTGCATGGAGCCCCAGATCGAGGGAGAATTTCAGTGGTCTTGTATGTCTTCCATTTTCTTATTCCTGCTCCCACAGTTGATTTCATTACACCAAGCTGCTTGCCTATTGCATATTCAGTCTTACCAGCATGGTTCAGGGCTACAATTTTGTTTCTGATATCCTTTGACAGCTCTTTGGTCTTCACCATAGTGGAGTTTGGAGTGTGACTGTTTGAGGTTGTGGACATGTGTCTTTTATACTGATAAAAAGTTCAAACAGGTGCCTTTACTACAGGTAATGAGTGGAGGACAGATGAGCATCTTATAGAAGAAGTTACAGGTCTGTGAGAGCCAGAAATCTTGCATGTTTTTAGATGATTAAAAACTTATTTTCCGCCATAATTTGCAAATAAAATCTTGCCAAATCAGACAAGGTGATTTTCTGGATTTGTTTTCTCATTCTGTCTCTCATAGTTGTGGTTTACCTTTGATGTCAATTACAATAATAATTGGTGGCTGACTAAATATTTTTTTCCCCGCTGTAAATACATGTGTAGTCAATATATTCCTTCCAAAGACAATACTAAAGACCAGGGGCCACTCACTGCGAATAGAATAAAAGAGATTCCGGCAGCAAAATAGGAAAGGGTTCTTTACAGTTAGAGTAGTCAGACTGAGGAATGCCCTACCACAAGAGGCAGATACTATAACAGCTTAAAAAAAGGCTGAATGATTTCCTCAGTTCCCCATAACATTGTTGTTTATAATTGACAATGACAAAATGCATAATTGTTAAAGGAAGGTTGAACAAGATGGACCTAGGACTTTTTTCAACCTATGTAACTATATGCAACTATGTTGGATCAGTCCATCCATGAATCTTGTTGAGAAAGTCTTATAATGTACTAGACTGATCAAAATAGTTAAAACAGTATACAAGATTGGTAAAATGGAGCTACCTTTATTTACCATAAAGAGTGGCACTCTTGTACTTCGGCAATATCTGGCATTCCACAGCTGATCCCCATTAATGTTAATAGGGTTGTTCTTCAAATATCTGTCACCTATTGATGTACAGTGGCCAGTTGCCATTTAACCAGTAATTTCTGATTGTGCTAATTTTTCTATGGCCCTGTTCAATGATTAGTTGCTAACTACTCTTCTAAAATGAATTTTTAAGTGTAGAAACCCCATCTACCACCTCTGCTGGAAGGCTGCTGTAAACGAAGCTAAAAGACACTGGGCATTAAATGATTAATGCTACAGCTTGCTCTTCCTCCGGGATTAAATGACACATTTCCATGCTGCACACAGCAGACAGTGAGCATATTTTCCTATTATTCCAGGAGTAATATACCAAGGGAAGGCGGTGGAGTAGAAGAGCTTGTACGGCTCGTCCACCATTTTATTATTTCCTTAAAGAAATCAATGACCTGAAACATTCCCTCTGGACCTATCATAATTTATTTCACTGTTCTGTCAATAAATTTAACAAGGTTTAGGTTTATATCAGCGGCGTTGGAGGATTCAATTGGGGAATTTTATATTTGTTCGGCTCGATTACAGAAAGCAATCAATACATGGAAACAGAGGAAGATCGTACTATGCTAGAGGAGAGAAATATTGAACCTACCCAACTTATTATGTTGAAAGGACATTACAATGTTTTATCCTGCTTTGTTCAGTTTCATTTCTGTAGCAGAAAGCTTTTGTAGCTCTTTTTAATATATCTAATCAATAAATTAGGTAAACATTGTAATAGGATTCTGATAATATTCTTAATATTCTAACATATATATATATATATATATATATATATATATAGTGTATCACTATATATACTTGTTTGTGTGTATATATATATATATTTTTATATATATATATATATATATATATATATATATATACTCACGGCCATTAATGTCTAAACCACTGGCAACAGAAGTGAGTAAACCCCTAAGTGAAAAAGGCTAAATTGTGCCCAAAGCCATTTTCCCTCCCTGTGACTGGAGGAAGGTTGAACTAGATGGACCTAGGTCTTTTTTCAACCTAAGTAACTATGTAACTATGTAACAGCTGTGTTAAATTTAGTGTTGTCACTCTCACACTGTCATACTGGTCACTGGAAGTTCAGCATGGCACCTCATGGCAAAGAATTCTCTGAGGATCTGAAAAAAAAGAATTGTTTCTTTACATAAAGATGGCCTAAAAGGTAAGAAGAATGCCAACACCCTGAAACTGAGCTGCAGCATGAAGGCCAAGACCATACAGCAGTTAAACATGACACTGAGAACCTACATTAGTATGGTTGACCAAAGAAGTTGAGTGTACATGCTAAGTGTCATATCCAGGTGATTTCAAAATAGATGTATGAGTGTTGCCAGTATTGCTGCAGAGTTTAAAGGGGTGGGAGGGTCAACCAGTAAGAGCTCCGACCATACGTCACACAATGCATCAAATTGGTCTGCATGGCTGTTCTCTCAGAAGGAAGCCTCTTCTAAAGATGAAACATAAGAAAGCCTGCAAACAGTTTGCTGAAGACAAGCAAACTAAGAACATGGATTACTGGAATCATGTCCTGTGGTCTGATGAAACCAAAATAAACCTATTTGGTTCAGATGATGTGAAACGTGTGTGATGACAACCAGATGAGGAGTACAAAAACAAGTGTGTCTTGCCTATAGTCAAGCATGTTGCTGGGAGTGTCATGGTTTGGGGCTGTATGAGTGCTGCTGGCTGTGGCGACGTACATAAATAAAATATTTACAGAAATGTGAGGGGTGTATTCCCTTTTCTGATATACCCTGTGTATATATATATTTCACCATTTACTACATAAGACTACCTTCATTTTATAGACAATCATCTTGTCTAGCTCATACATAAATTTGACTCGCAACTAACATATGATTAGCTATGCAGATTTTTGTCATGTCACTGCATTGTTACTGTTTTGCCGGTTGTAGAAAAATCTTTTTCTTCTTGTATACTACAAATGACAACCTGTTCTCACATTTTATAATAGCTCAGTGTGGTATTAGGTTAATTCTCAAGCGAATGGTTACTGCATCAAATCAAGGAGCAACCATGAGAAATTTTTCCCAGTTCATCGATAGCAGTCTCTCGGCCAAGAAATCTGCCAAACTGCATAATGTGAGTGCCATGACAATTGGAAGAATATGAAATGAAGTCCGTCCATCCATTCAAAAGCCAAGAGGTGACTGTCCAGGTAAAACAAGTCGGCTCATCACAAGGTCTCTCCGTTTTGGTGCAACAAAGTGTAAGTGGCTCGTATGCTTCGCAATAGTGAGAACACAGATATCCATGCAAGGACCGTGCAATGCATGTAACACATGTCTGGAATGGTGGCCAGAAAAAAAGATGAAGAAGCCTAGATTTCCATATTGTCATAAAAAGCGTCGGCTTGAGTTTGGAAAAAAGTAAGAAAAGTGGACAGAAGATTAGAAACAGGTGATTTGAAGCAATGAAACAAAAGTCAATAGACTAGGCTCTGATGGATGCAAATGGGTCTGGCAAAAAACAAGAAAAAAAGGGGCTGACAGATCGAGAAATTGAAGCAAATCTCAAGTTTGGTGGAGGAAGTCTGTTGATATGGGGTTGTTTCACAGTCAAAAGCATTGGATATTTGACAGGGATCGAAGGTGGTCTTAATGCTGAGCTATTTGTTATCATCCTACAAAACAAGTTATTTTTTACACTCGAGTACTATGGATATGAAAAGGACAACATAGTGTTTCAGCAGGACAATGACCCAAAACATAGATCGAGATTGGTGAAGAAATGGTTCAATGACAATGAAGTAGAGGTGCTGGATTGGCCCCCACAGTCCACAGACCTCAAACAATTGAATACCTGATGTTAGAGATAAAGAAAAACTGTATGCCTAAGTGAGTCAACAAGAATGCACCAACATTAGGAACATGTAGAAGAGACCTAGGATCAGACTTTAGTCCATGCTTGAATCTGATTGTGATTGAGAGCATGCCCAGAAGGACTCAGGCAGTATTGAAAGCCAAAGGTGGATTTACAAAATACTGACATCATAAAAATTAAAACTTAGATTTTCAAGAGCAAAACAGTAACAATGTAATGACCTAACAAGAGTCTGCATAACTATTTATATGCTAAATAGTTGCAAATCAAATTTATGTATGAGATAGCCGAAATGAATTATAAAATGAAGGCAAAGTTGTAATGGATAGTGTGTATGTGCATTCATATATATATATATATATATATATATATATATATATATATATATATATATATATATAAATATATATATATATATATATATATATATATATATATATATATATATATATATATTTATACAGTTAAGGCGGAAAAATGTTAGCACCCTTGAAATTGCTCCACAAAATAAATTATTTCTCCCAGAAAATTATTGCAATTACAAATGTTTTGTTACTCATGTTTGTTTTCTTTGTGTGTATAGGAACAACACAAATTGGACATAATTTTACACAAAACCCCAAAAATAGGCCAGGCAAACTTGTTGGCACCTTTGTTTCAAGCATGTGATGCGAGTGAAAACTCACCTGAGGCAAGTAACAGATGTAAGGAATATGAAAATCACACCTGAAACTAGATAATAGGGGAGAAGTTGACTCTATCATTGTATTCTGTGTCTGTGTGTGCCACAATAACCCCAGAGAATAGAAAGAGGAGAAAAGACCTATCTGAGGTCTTGAGAACCAAAATTGTTGAAAAATATCAACAAGTTCAAAGTTACAAGTCCATCTCCAGAGATTTTGACGCTCCTTTATTCTACAGTGGGCACATAACCAAGAAGTTTACCACCCATGGCACTGTAGCTAATCTCCCTGGACATCGATGGCAGAGGAAAAATTGATGAACGGTTGCAACTCAGGATAGTCTGGATGGTACATAAACAGCCCCAATCAAGTTCCCAAAATATTCAAGTGTCCAGCAGTGTCAGCGTGAACTCTCAATCGACATTTGAATGAAACAAAATGTTATGGCAGGAGACTCAGGAGGACCGCACTGGTGACACGGAGAAATAAATAACTAGACTGCAGCTTGCCAACAAATATGTGGTTAAGCAAAATCTTTCTGGGAAAATGTCTTGTGGACAGATTAAACCAAGATAGAGCTTTTTGGTAAAGCACATGATTCTGCTTTTCACTGAAAATGGAATGAGGCCTACAAAGAATAGAACACAGTACCCACAATACAATATGGTGGAGGTTCAAATATGCCTTGGGGATGTTTTGCGGTCTCTGGCACTGAGTGCCTTGACTATGTGCAAGGCATCATGAAATCTGAAGATTACTAAAGGATTTTGAGTTGCAAACCAGTGTCAGAAAGCTGGGTTTGTGTCCTAGGTCATAGGTCTTCCAGCAGGACAATGACTTCAAACATACTTCAAGAAGCACCCAGAAATGGACGAAAAATAAAGTGCTGGAGAGTCTGTATCTAAATCCCATTGAACACCAGTGGAGAAATCTTAAAATTGCTGTTGGGAGAAGGTGTCTTCAAATATGAGAGACCTGGAGCAGTTTGCAAAAGAACAGTGAGTTAAAATTTCAGTTGAGAGGTGTAAGAAGCTTGTTGATGATTATAGGATGTGATTGATTGTAGTTAGTCATTACAAAGGGTGGGCAACCAAATATTAGGTTGAGAAAACTTATTTTAACTTTGCTGAATTTTACCCCAAAATTTGAATTTCAATACCAATACTGGCAAGGCGCAAAATGATGTACATACGGCATTGTTAGTCTGGTGCCCAACTGTGTTCCACTGGGAAGTGATGATCTCTAATAACCAGGTACTGACTACCACTGTACAAGATATGATAATCCACCCGGTAAACTAAGATGTGATGTTGCTGGACAGTATGGGGTAGCCTGCTGAAACAACATTAGCTGGCTCTCTGATACCTAATTGTATATATATAAATCGAAATATATAATTGCCTTCTTCTGTCTGTCTGTCTGTCTTGCTCTTAAATGACATCATTACAGTGACAACCGTCGCATTGGCCGATTGGCTCGGCCCAGCCACGCCCCCCCGCACACATTGGCCGCTAGGCTCGGGCCGGCCCCACCTCCCGCACGTATTGGCCGCTCGGCTCGGCCCGGCCCCACAATCCCCAAAAGCATTGGCCGCTCAGCTCGTTCTAGCCCCGCCACCCACACGTGTTGGCAACTCGGCTCGGCCCCGCAATCCTCGAAAGCATTGGCCGCTCGGCTCGGCACAGCCCCGCCCCCGCACATGTCCGCTCGGCCCTGCCCCCGGCACACGTTGGCCTCTCGGCCCCGCCCTGACACACGTTGGCCGCTCTTCCGCGCCCCGACACAAGTTGGCCGCTCGTCTCTGCCCCGGCACAAGTTGCCCGCTCGGCCCGACCCCAGCACACGTTGCCTGATCGGCCCCACCCCCGGCACATGTTGCCTGCTCGGCCCCTCCCCCAACACACATTGTGCACCTACCTATACACCTCCCTCTGGATTACTCCACCTATTAACTACCTCCCCCCAGGACTACTCCACCTATTAGACACCTCCCCCCAGGACTACTCCACCTATTAGACACCTCCCCCCAGGACTACCCCTTATATTAGACAAATCCCCCAGGACTACTCCTCCTATTAGACTCCTCTCCCCCCAGGACTAATCCTCCTATTATACTCCCCTCCCCCCAGGACTATTCCTCCTATTATACTCCTCTCCCCCCTGGACTACTCCACCTATTATCCTCCTCTCCCCCAGGACTACTCCTCCTATTATACTCCTCTCCCCCCAGGACTACTCCTCCTATTATACTCCTCACCTTCAGGACTACTCCTATTAGTCTCCTCTCCCCCCAGGACTACTCCTCCTATTAGACATCTCTTCCCCAGGACTATTCCTCCTATTAGATTTCTCACCCCCCAGGACAACTCCTCTGCTTATACTCCTATCTCTCCAAGACTACTACTCCTATTATACTCCTCTCTCCCCAGGACTACTACTCCTATAATACTCCTCTGCCCCCAGGACTACGCCTCCTATTATACTCCTCTCCCCCAGGAATACTCCTCCTATTATAATCCCCTCCCCCCAGGACTACTCTTCCTAATATATTCCTCTCCCCCCAGGACTACTCCTATTATTCTCCTCACCCCCCCAGGACTACTCCTCCTATTATACTCTCCTCTCCCCAGGACTACTCCTCCTAATAAACTCCTCACTGCCCAGGACTACTCTTCCTATTATACTCCTCTCTCCCAGGACTATTCCTCCTATTATACGCCTCACTCCCCAGGACTACTCCTCCTATTATGCTCCTCTCCCCAGGACTACTCCTCCTATTATACTCCTCTCCCCACAGGACTACTCCTCCTATTATACTCCCCTCCCCCCAGGACTACTCCTCCTATTGTACTCCTCTCCCCGCAGGACTACTACTCCTATTATACTCCTCTCCCACAAGACTACTCCTCCTATTATACTCCTCTCCCCGCAGGACTACTACTATTATACTCCTCTCCCAGGACTACTCCTCCTAATATACTCCTCTCCCCCAGGACTGCTCCTCCTGTTATACTCCTCTCCCCCAGGACTAATCCTCCTATTATACTCCTCACCTCCAGGACTACTCCTATTATACTTCTCTCCCCCCAGGACTACTCCTCCTATGAGACATCTCTCCCCCCAGGACTATTCCTCCTATTAGATTTCTCACCCCCCAGAACTACTCCTCTGAATATACTCCTCTCTCCCCAGGACTACTACTCCAATTATACTCCTCTCTCCCTAGGACTACTCCTCCTATTATACTCCCCTCCCCCAGGACTACTCCTCCTATTATAATCCTCTCCCCCAAGGACTACTTCTCCTATTATACTCCTCTTCCTCTGGACTACTCCTCCTATTATACTCCTCTCCCCCAGGACTACTCCTCCTGTTATACTCCTCTCCCCCAGGACTACTCCTCCTATTATAATCCCCTCCCCCCCAGGACTACTACTCCTAATATATTCCTCTCTCCCCAGGACTACTCTTCCTAATATACTCCTCTCCCAACAGGACTACTCCTCCTATTATACTCCCCTCCCCACAGGACTACTCCTCCTATTATACTCCTCTCCCCCCAGGACTACTACTTCTATTATACTCCTGTCCCCCCTGGACTACTCTTTCTGTTATCCTTCTCTCCCCCAGGACTACTCCTATTATACTCCTCTCCCCCCAGGACTACTCCTCCTATTATACTCCTCACCTCCAGGACTACTCCTATTATACTCCTCTCTCCCCAGGACTACTACTCCTATTATACTCCTCACCTCCAGGACTACTCCTCCTATTATACTCCTCTTCCCCCAAGACTACTCCTCCTATTATAATCCCCTCCCCCAAGACTACTCCTCCTATTAAACTCCTCACCCCCCAGGATTACTCCTCCTATTATATTCCTCTCCCCCCAGGACTACTACTCCTATTATACTCCTCACCCCCAAGGACTACTCCTCCTATTAAACTCCTCTTTCCCCCAGGACTACTCCTCCTATTAGACACTTCTCCCCCAGGACTACTCCTCCTATTATACTAGCCTCCCCCCAGGACTACTCCTCCTAAAATACTCCTCTCCCCCAGGACTACTCCTCCTATTAGACTCCTCTCTCCCCAGGACTACTCCTACTATTATACTCCTCACCCCCCAGGACTACTCCTCTTATTATACTCCTCTCCCCCCAGGACTACTCCTCCTATTATACTCCTCTCCCCCCAGGACTACTCCTCCTATTATACTCCCCTCTCCCAGGACTACTCCTCCTATTAGACTCCTCTACCCCAGGACTACTCCTCCTATTATACTCCCCTCTCCCAGGACTATTCCTCCTAATATACTCCCCTCCTCCAGGACTACTCCTCCTATTATACTCCTCTCCCCCCAGGACTACTCCTCCTATTATACTCCTCTCTCCCCCAAGGACTACTCCTCCTATTAAGCTCCTCTCCCCCCAGGACTACTTTTCCTATTATACTCTCCTCCCTCCAGGACTACGCCTTCTAATATACTCCTCTCCCCCCAGGACTACTCCTCCTATTATACTCCCCTCCCCCCAGGACTACTCCTCCTATTAAACTCCTCACCCCCCCAGGACTACTCCTCCTATTATACTCCTCTCCCCCCAGGACTACTCCTACTGTTATTCTCTTCTCCCCCCAGGACTACTCCTCCTATTATACTCCTCTCCCCCCAGGATTACTCTTCCTATTAAACTCCTCTCGCCCCAGGACTACTCCTACTGTTACACTCCTCTCCCCCCAGGACTACTACTCCTATTATACTCCTCACACCCAAGGACTACTCCTCCTATTAAACTCCTCTTTCCCCCAGGACTACTCCTCCTATTAGACTCTTCTCCCCCAGGACTACTCCTCCTATTATACTCGCCTCCCCCCAGGACTACTCCTCCTATTAAACTCCTCACCCCCCCAGGACTACTCCTCCTATTATACTCCTCTCCCCCCAGGACTACTCTTCCTATTATACTCCTCTCCCCCCAGGACTACTCCTCCTGTTATTCTCTTCTCCCCCCAGGAATACTCCTCCTATTATACTCCTCTCCCCCCAGGACTACTCTTCCTATTAAACTCCTCGCCCCAGGACTACTCCTACTGTTATACTCCTCTCCCCCCAGGACTACTACTCCTATTATACTCCTCACACCCAAGGACTACTCCTCCTATTAAACTCCTCTTTCCCCCAGGACTACTCCTCCTATTAGACTCTTCTCCCCCAGGACTACTACTCCTATTATACTCGCCTCCCCCCAGGACTACTCCTCCTAAAATACTCCTCTCCCCCAGGACTACTCCTCCTATTAGACTCCTCTCTCCCCAGGACTACTCCTCCTATTATACTCCTCACCCCCCAGGACTACTCCTCCTATTATACTCCTCTCCCCCCAGGACTACTCCTCCTATAATACTCCTCTCCCCCCAGGACTACTCCTCCTATTATACTCTTCTCTCCCCAGGACTACTACTCCTAATATACTCCTCACCCCCAAGGAATACTCCTCCTTTTATATTCCTCTCCCCCAGGGCTACTCCTCCTATTAGACTCCTCTCCCCCAGGACTACTCCTCCTATTATACTCCCCTCTCCCAGGACTACTCCTCCTAATATACTCCTCTCCCCCAGGACTACTCCTCCTTTTATATTCCTCTCCCCCAGGACTACTCCTCCTATTAGACTCCTCTACCCCAGGACTACTCCTCCTATTATACTCCTCTCCCCCCAGGACTACTCCTCCTATTATACTCCTCACCCCCCAGGACTACTCCTCCTATTATACTCCTCTCTCCCCCAAGGACTACTCCTCCTATTAGACTCCTCTCCTCCTGGACTACTCCTCCTATTATACTCTTCTCCCCCCAGGACTCCTCCTCCTATTATACTCCCCTCCCCCCTGGACTACTCCTCCTATTAAACTCCTCATCCCCCCAGGACAACTCCTCCTATTATACTCCTCTCCTCCCAGGACTACTCTTCCTATTATACTCCTCTCCCCCCAGGACTACTCCTCCTGTTATTCTCCTCACACCCCAGGAATACTCCTCCTATTATACTCCTCTCTCCCCAGGACTACTACTCCTATTATACTCCTCACCCCCAAGGACTACTCCTCCTATTATACTCCTCTCCCCCGCAGGACCACTCCTCCTATTAGACTCTTCTCCCCCAGGACTCCTCCTCCTATTATACTCGCCTCTTCCCAGGACTACTCCTCCTAAAATACTCCTCTCCCCCAGGACTACTCCTCCTATTATACTCCTCTCCCCCAGGACTACTCCTCCTATTATACTCCTCTCCTTCCAGGACTACTCCTCCTATTATACTCCTCTCCCCCCAGGACTACTCCTCCTGTTATACTCCTCTCTCCCCAGGACTACTCCTCCTTTATACTCCTCTCTCCCCAGGACTACTCCTCCTATTATACTCCTCACCCGCCAGGACTACTACTCCTATTATACTCCTCACCCCCCAGGACTACTCCTCCTATTATACTCCTTTCTCCCCAGGACTACTCCTCCTACTATACTCCTCACCCACCAGGACTACTACTCCTATTTTACTCCTCACCCCCCAGGACTACTCCTCCTATTATAATCCTCTCCCCCCAGGACTACTCCTCCTATTATACTCCTCTCCCCCCAGGACTACTCCTATTATACTCCTCTCCCCCCAGGACTACTCCTCCTATTATACTCCTCTCTCCCCAGGACTACTACTCCTATTATACTCCTCACCCCCAAGGACTACTCCTCCTATTATACTCTTCTCCCCCAGTACTACGCCTCCTATTATACTCCTCCCCCCCAGGACTACTCCTCCTATTATACTCCCCTCCTCCCAGGACTACTCCTCCTAATATACTCCTCTCCCCCCAGGACTACTCCTCCTATTGTACTCCTCTCTCTTTAGGACTACTCCTCCTAACATACTCCTCTCCCCCCCAGGACTACTCCTCCTGCTATACTCCTCACCCCCCAGGACTACTCCTCCTATTATACTCCTCTCCCCCCCAAGGACTACTCCTCCTATTATACTCCTCTCCCCCCAGGACTACTCTTCCCATTATACTCCTCTCCTTCCAGGACTACTCCTCCTGTTATACTCCTCTCCCTCCAGGACTACTCCTCCTATTATACTCCTCACCCCCAAGGACTACTCCTCCTATTATACTCTTCTCCCCCAGAACTACTCCACCTATTAGACTCTTCTCCCCCAGGACTCTTCCTCCTATTATACTCGCCTACCCCCAGGACTACTCCTCCTAAAATACTCCTCTCCCCCAGGACTACTCCTCCTATTAGACTCCTGTCTCCCCAGGACTACTCCTCCTATTATACTCCTCAACCGCCAGTACTACTAATCCTATTATACTCCTCACCCCCAGGACTACTCCTCCTATTATACTCCTTTACCCCCAGGACTACGCCTCCTATTATACTCCTCTCCCCCCAGGACTACTCCTCCTATTATACTCCTCTCCTCCCAGGACTACTCCTCCTGTTATACTCCTCTCTCCCCAGGACTACTCCTCCTATTAGACTCCTCTCCCCAAAGGACTACTCCTCCTATTATACTCTCCTCCCCCCAGGACTACACCTTCTGATATACTCCTCTCCACCCAGGACTACTCCTCCTATTATACTCCCCTCCCCCCAGGACTACTCCTCCTATTAAACTCCTCACCCCCCAGGACTACTCCTCCTATTATACTCCTCTCCCCCCAGGACTACTCTTCCTTTTATACTCCTCTCCCCCCTGGACTACTCCTCCTGTTATAATCCTCTCCCCCCAGGACTACTACTCCTATTATACTCCTCTCTCCCCAGGACTACTATTCCTATTATACTCTTCACCCCCAAGGACTACTCCTCCTATTATACTCTCCTCCCCCCAGGACTACGCCTTCTGATATACTCCTCTCCCCCCAGGACTACTCCTCCTATTATACTCCCCTCCCCCCAGGACTACTCCTCCTATTAAACTCCTCACCCCCCAGGACTACTCCTCCTATTATACTCCTCTCCCCCCAGGACTACTCTTCCTTTTATACTCCTCTCCCCCCTGGACTACTCCTCCTGTTATAATCCTCTCCCCCCAGGACTACTCCTCCTATTATACTCCTCTCTCCCCAGGACTACTATTCCTATTATACTCTTCACCCCCAAGGACTACTCCTCCTATTATACTCCTCTCCCCCCAGGACTACTCCTCCTATTAGACTCTTCTCCCCCAGGACTCCTCCTCCTATTATACTCGCCTCCCCCCAGGACTACTCCTCCTAAAATACTCCTCTCCCCCAGGACTACTCCTCCTATTATACTCCTTTCCCCCCAGGACTACTCCTCCTATTATACTCCTCTCGCCCCAGGACTACTCCTCCTATTATACTCCTCTCCCCCCAGGACTACTCCTCCTATTATACTCCTCTCTCTTCAAGACTACTCCTCCTACCATACTCCTCTCCCCCCAGGACTACTCCTCCTATTATACTCCTCACCCGCCAGGACTTCTACTCCTATTATACTCCTCACCTCCAGGTCTACTCCTCCTATTATACTTCTGTCGCGGGCGGGGAAGAGGGTGTCAGCACTGCGCTCACCCCTCTGCTCGGGTCCGGCTTCTGCTCAGTGGTGGCTCGAGCGGTGGGCCGGATCCCGGGGGTTCTCGAGCGGCGCTCCTCGCCCGTGAGTGAAAGGGGTTTGTGTTGTTGGGATATTGTCTATTGTCCGTGACGCCACCCACGGTTGTGGTGATTTGTTAGCACCACCGCTGCTCGGTGTGGGGATCCCGGGAGTGATGGTGTGAAGCAGCAAGTTGTTGTGTTGCCCCTCCGTGGGTAGGGGTTGGTGATCACGGGGCCCAGTGATGAGGTGGGAGATGCAGGGCTTGGTGGGCGCAGGGACGCGGGGGCAGCGCTGTGCCTTGCGGCACTGTGGTACTCACTCAGCCTGAGACGTTGACACAGTTCTCGATAAAACACACGGCTGGAAAGACGGTTCCCACGGACGGCTGCACTTGCTTTCCCCAGTAGGTGACGGTGATGTCCCTTTTCCTGCACCTAATGTTGTTGATGGTCTCGATGGGTTCCCACCGGTAACCCACTCCCCGGCTTCAAGCTGGACCGGAGGAGCTCTACTCTTTGCCCGCAGGCGCTGGCCCTTAGAAACTGGTGCCCTGGCGGTGGCGGTGTCTCTACTGTAATGGTTGGGCTGTTGCCTTCAATCGGGACTTGGTTGTTGGGGGATCGATGTCCCCTTCACTGACGGATTTGGCAAATTATGGCGACTCCTAGCCTTGCCGGGGTCCGAGAGGCCCCTGCCCTGGTGCTGACTGTCCTTTGTACACTGCTCCAGACCGCCGGGCCACCACCTGTCCGCGGTCCTTCCAGGAACTTCCAAATGGTCACCCCTCCGGACAATCACCGCCGTTGCTGACCTTGCTGACTCTGTCCTGCACACAGCTGGACCAACTTGAGGCTTTCCACACTCTGTCTTTCCTGTCACCACTCTTACTGTCCTCCTTTACCACTTTACTTCCTTCACTTCCACTTCCTTAACTCAACTTCACTGTTTACTCAAGCTCTCCCTGAGCTAATCTACCACTCCTTCCACTTCCTCCTCCAAACTCTATCTCCTGGTACTTCCTGCCTCCAGGGCTGTGAACTCCTCGGTGGGCGAAGCCAACCGCCTGGCCCACCCCCTGGTGTGAACATCAGCCTCTGGAGGAAGGCAACAAGGATTTTGGGTTAGCTTTGGTGTTCCTGACTGGGGTGTAGGGTGTGGTGGTGTGATGACCTGTGACCCCTGGCTTGCCCAGGGAGTCACATTTCTCTCCCCCCAGGACTACTCCTCCTATTATACTCCTCACCCCCCAGGACTACTCCTCCTATTATACTCCTCTCTCCCCAGGACTACTCCTCCTATTATACTCCCCTCCCCTCAGGACTACTGCTCCTAATATACTCTTCTCCCCTCAGGACTACTCCTCCTATTATACTCCCCAACCCCCAGGACTACTCCTCCTATTAGACTCCTCTCCCCCAGGACTACTCCTCCTATTATACTTCCCACCCCCCAGGACTACTCCTCCTAATATACTCCTCCCCCCAGGACTACTCCTTCTATTATACTCCTCTACCCCCAGGACTACTCCTCCTATTAGACTCCTCTCCCCCAGGACTACTCCTCCTATTAAACTTCCCACCCCCCAGGACTACTCCTCCTAATATACTCTTCTCCCCTCAGGACTACTCCTCCTATTATACTCCTCTCTCCCCAAGACTACTACTCCTATTATACTCCTCACCCTCAAGGACTACTCCTCCTATTATACTCCTCTGCCCCAGGACTACTCCTCTTAATATACTCCTCAACCTTCAGGACTACTCCTCCCATTATACTTCTCTCTCCCCAGGACTACTACTCCTATTATACTCCTCTCCCCCCAGGACTACTACTCCTATTATACTCCTCACTCCCCAGGACTACTCCTCCTATTCCTCCTGTCGCGGGCGGCGGGGCGCTGCGCTCGCTAACGCTCGGGTCCGGCGCTGCTGCTGCTCGGTGGCTCGAGCGGTGGGCCGGATCCGGGGACTCGAGCGGCGCTCCTCGCCCGTGAGTGAAAAGGGGGTTGGTTTGTTTTGGGGATTTGGTCCGTGATGCCACCCACGGGTTGTGGTGAAGATGGGCACTGCCGCTGGTGGTGACGGTGATCCCGGGAGCGATGGTAGGGAGTAGCTGGGATGTTGTTTTCCCCCTTCGTGGGTAGTGGTTGGTGGTCCCGGGGCCCGGTCGTGTGACGGGGAGGCAGGGTAGGTGAGGTGCAGGGTTGCAGGGACAGAGCGGCGCGGTGCCGGATGGCACGGTTGTACTCACTCAGCAAGAGACGCACAAAGTCTCCGGTAAACCAAACGGCTGGATGGACGGGTCCCGCAGCCGGCTGCAGTGTCTCTCCCCGGACAGGTTATGGCGGCTGTCTTTCCCTGCACCTTTGTGTACTGTCTTGACTACGATGGGTCCCCAACGGTAGTCCGCTCCCCGGTGTATGGATGCCGGAGGAGCCCGTTTGCCCGTAGGCACTGGCCCTTGGGTCTCTAGCCTTTGGCGGTAGCTGTATGCCCTCACAGTGCAGACTGTTGCCTTCTAATGGATTTTTGGTTGTTAGGAAACCCCTGGGGTTCCTGTCACATTCGGATTTGACTGTTGACGGCGACTCCAAGGTCCGATGGCCCTGCCTGTGTGTGCTGGCTTCACTTCGCTCCCTGGTCGGTACCGGCGGGCCACCATCCGACCCCGGTCCTACGGTTCCGTGTCGATCCACCACTCCTGCAGACGGCCACCACCGTCTGCCAACCTGGTTGTTAGTGCCTGGGCCACAAACCCAGACACTCTCCACTTTACTCCTCTCACTTCAACCTCCTCAACTTAACTCCTCCTTTTCCTGCCTTCAGGCCTGTTAACTCCTTGGTGGGTGGGGCCAATGGCTTGGCTCCGCCCCACCTGGTGTGGACATCAGACCCTGGAGGGAGGCAACAAGGGTTTTGTGTTTGGCTAATGTAACTGTCTAGTGGGGGTGGGGGTGTGTGTGTGTTACCTGTGACGACCTGGCTAGTCCAGGGCACCACATTCCCCCTTGGTGACATGCAGACCATCCACGGGCTGCCCGTCCATCACCGGTTTTATTTATTTTTTTTTTAAACTGTAAAAACATAAATAACATGTAAGCATATAAAACATAAGCATTCTTCTGGTCACTTTAAACGTTTGCACATGTAAACATTTTTTAATAATGACGGACGGATGTCTTCCACTTTCCCACCCAAGCAACCTAGCCCTGATGCTGCCCCTAAGAAGTGGGCAGCACCCCCAGTCCAGGTTCAGGCTGCCCGAGTGGGAACGGGTACGGTTAGTCGCACCCGACTGTCACTTCAGGGGACCCCACGTCCAAGGTGGACCCCTGACCCCCGGAGGATGGCCACCGATCCAGGTGGTGGCCGGGCCCCAGCCTCCTCTGCTGCGGGCCCTTCCTCCAATCTGCCTCTCCGGAGGCGGCAACGGTTTCCATCCCACAACACTATTTACAAACCCACCAGTTCGTGGGTGGCCTGCAAGTTCTCGGCCATGTCCATGAGCAGTTTCTCATGTGGGTATGGGGGGGTGTTAACTGAACAAGGACTACTCTAGTCCCAACGGGGACGGTTCTCTTCTCGGACGGTAATCAGGTGATTTTTCGGATTGATTCACTGTCATTCACTCACATACACAACAGTGCTGGGGGTCCCAACGGGGACAACTGTATGCAACGGTGGACCGCTGCCTTCACTTCAGGTCGACCTCCTCGTAGACTTCCTCCACCTCGACATCCTGCTGGCAAGATGGGGGAGGGTACCGGGACTCTCCCTGGAAACTGCGGCCTTCCCTCACCTTTACATCGAGGGCAAACCAACCCCTCTCCCCGCAGTGTCGGGTATAGGACACGAGGTCGCCTGGCAGCAGGTCTCGGCCTGGGTGGCCCATTGGCAAATGGGCATACACGTTACGGCAAGCCACGAACACCTCGGCCTCCAGTCCCGGCTCATAAATAAAGTCATACCCCTGGTGGGGGTCAAACCTTTGGACCTGTCCTTCATACCGGGCCCCGTACCCGGAATGTAGCATGGCGGAGGTTGTCCTTTTCGCGGATAGTGCGGGCTCTGTGTTGCTCTCTTTCCGCAATTTCCCGGCCCAGCAAGGTCGGCTCCCTGTCCCAGCAAGGGGCGTCTGCATGCCCCCGCGCACGGGTCGGGCCCCGCGGGACTTCCTTTACGATGCCCACAACTGGCGCCCTTTTTGGAAGGTCCCAAGGTGACATGGCCTGGGGTGCTGCCTCACAGCGGCGACCCGGCGCAGCCTGCGCCGAGGTTTGGGGTTTGGGAACAGGGGTCCTCACTGGCTGGGCCTCCACCTCCTTCGGCAGCGGACGGACTACCGGAGCCGGGACGGACTTAGGTGCGGCCACTTCCGGTGCCGACGGCTCTTCCTCGCGGATGGGCACCTCCCGCTAGATCTTCCATGGCAGCGGTGCGGTTCGTCTGCAGACATCACTTGCAGGCTGGTCCTCCAGGGCGGACGGCCGGAATTCCGCTACCGGTGGGGGGGGTAGCGGGCCTAGTGGCGGGGTAGCAGTAACCAAAGCGGGTAGCGGGGGAGCAGCAGGGTGAGCGGGCGTAGACCGGGCCCCTCAGCCGCAGCGACCGGTTCCTCGGGGACACAGGGGCGTGGGTCACCTACCCGCTCCTCCAACTCCGTCTCCACCTCACGTCTTCGCACGGCCGCCGCCACTTCTGCCATGTCGGCCATCCATTCCTCCACAAGGGACTTCCCTTGGGCCTGCAGGTGGCTGCACATCCGCGCGGTCCGGACCTCCACCCACGCCGCTGTTCCTGGCGTGGGCTCTGGGGTTTCAGCGGTGCCGGATGGACAGGACATCGTGCGCAGCAGTGTTCCAGGAACCAAATGTTTGCAGAGTCCTGGCGTCCTCGCTTTTATAGCCTCGGCTACATTAGGCAGACACACACCTGCCCCCCCGTTGGTTCTCTTCAGCACTTCCGCTTGTTGGCGGCGGGGCTTCACGTTCCCACCTTCCCTGCTCGGTGAAGACGCTCAAGCGGGAGATTTTCGCGCCTAAGATGGCGGCGCTTCAAACTTTTTAGCCGGACGCCGCCGGCGGGGACCACAAGGCGCACTTCTACTGGTAAGTAGATCGGTTCTATCCTGTTCGTGACGCCAAGTTGTCGCGGGCGGCGGGGCGCTGCGCTCGCTAACGCTCGGGTCCGGCGCTGCTGCTGCTGCTCAGTGGCTCGAGTGGTGGGCCGGATCCGGGGACTAGAGCGGCGCTCCTCGCCCGTGAGTGAAAAGGGGGTTGGTTTGTTTTGGGGATTTAGTCCGTGATGAGCGATGGTAGGGAGCAGCTGGGATGTTGTTTTCCCCCTCTGTGGGTAGGGGTTGGTGGTCCCGGTGCCCGGTGGTATGACGGGGAGGCAGGGTAGGTGAGGTGCAGGATTGCAGGGACTGCACGGCGCGGTGCTGGATGGCATGGGTGTACTTACTCAGCAAGAGATGCACAAAGTCTCCGGTAAACCAAACGGCTGGATGGACGGGTCCCGCAGCCGGCTGCAGTGTCTCTCCCCAGACAGGTGATGGTGGCTGTCTTTCCCTGCACCTTTGTGTACTGTCTTGACTACGATGGGTCCCCAACGGTAGTCTGCTCCCCGGTGTATGGATGCCGGAGGAGCCCGTTTGCCCGCAGGCACTGGCCCTTGGGTCTCTAGCCTTTGGCGGTAGCTGTATACCCTCACGGTGCGGACGGTTGCCTTCTAACAGGTCTTTGGTTGTTAGGAAACCCCTGGGGTTCCTGTCACACTCAGATTTGACTGTTGACGACGACTCCAAGCCTAGTTGGGGTCCGATGGCCCTGCCTGTGTGTGCTGGCTTCACTTCGCTCCCCGATCGGTACTGGCGGGCCACCGCCCGACCCCGGTCCTATGGTTCCGCGTCGATCCACCACTCCTGCAGACGGCCACCACCGTCTGCCAACCTTGTTGTCAGTGCCTGAGCCACAAACCCAGACACTCTCTACTTTAGGGGTGCTTCACACACAGCGAGATTGCTGCTGAGATCGCTGCTGAGTCACGGTTTTTGTGACCTCATTAACGATCTCGCTGTGTGTGACACTGAGCAGTGATCTGGCCCTTGCTGTGAGATCGCTGCTCATTACACACAGCCCTGGTTCGTTTTTTTATTGTTGGTCTCCCGCTGTGACGCACAGATCGCTGTGTGTGACAGCGAGAGAGCGACGAAATGAAGCGAGCAGAGAGCAGGAGCCGGCATCTGGCAGCTGCGGTAAGCTGTAACTAGGGTAAACATCGGGTAACAAAGGTGGTTACCCGATATTTACCTTCGTTACCAGCCTCCGCCGCTCTCACGCTGCCTGTGCTGCCGGCTCCCTGCTCTCTGCATATGTAGCTGCAGTACACATCGGGTTAATTAACCCGATGTGTACTGTAGTTAGGAGTGCAGGGAGCCAGCGCTAAGCAGTGTGCGTGGCTCCCTGCTCTCTGCATATGTAGCTGCAGTACACATCGGGTAATTAACATGGAGGATGCGCAGCATGGAGGATGGAGCATTATAGGGGTGCGCAGCATGGGGGATTGAGCACGATGGGGGTGTACAGCATGGGGGATGGAGCACTATGGGGGTGTACACCTCCTCCCAAAACACACACACCTCCACACACGCACCGCACAAAACACCACACACACACTGGGAACCCCAAACACCACCCTACACAGACACCCATACACAGAGACAACGCCGCACACACACAACACCCAACACACAAACACCGCGGCACACACAAATATACGCACACACCGCGCAACTCACACATTGCACAAAACATACCTCCCCCAAAACACACACACGTACCCCACACCAACACACACCCACACAAACCGCGCAACACACACAGCACCACACATACACAACGCTGCAGACACACAGCGCTCCACAAACAATGCAACACACACAACGCAACACACAAACAACACCGCTCTCACACACCCCCACACCCAGACAACACCCAGAACATTTACAGCGCCCTACACAAACACTGGCAACTACACACAACAACATCTATATATATAAAAAAAATCATACATTAACTACTCAATAAATTCTAGAATACCCGATGCTTTAATGCGTTAGAATCGGGCCACCCTCTAGTATATATATATATATATATATATATATATATATATATATGTATATATATATATACACACACACACATTGCTCAGCTTGCTTACACCCTCTTTGAAAAGTAAGATTTGAATCAATATTTCACTAAACACAAGAACAGTTTAACAGTTTTGAAAGTGAGTTTAATAATATAACTTTCATTGGAAATTCTTCAGGTTTACTCAAATTATTTGATCAAAAAATGAATACATTCTACATTAGAATCATAAAACACATCTAGTATTTTGTATGAGCTTCATGACTTTTAAGCACAGTACCAAGTCTTCTAAGCATGGAATGAACAAGTTGGCATCATATTGCAACATGTATCTTTCTCCATTCTTTAAAAGTGACCTCTTTTAGACCCGCAACACACATCCGTTTTTTTTGTATGTGTGCGGTACGTATTTGCACGTACCGGAGACACGTACACACGGTGACCCATTTTATTCAATGGTAGATGGCACACACACGTAAAATCACATGGAACGTGTGTCCGTGTCGTAAGTACGTGTGTGCGCTTTTCTACACGGACGACATGTCCGTTTTTTGCCGGCAACACGCAGGCACGGACCCGCTTTAGTCTATGGGTCCGTACCTGCACGGACCGCACACGGAGTATGTCCGTGTTCAGCACGTATCGTCCGTGTCCGTTTTTCATCACAAAATTTGAAACACTTGTTTCCAATCTATCAGGTCAATTGAAAGCAAACAACACCAGGATCTCATGATGAATGATTAAAATCGTTAATTGGGTAAGAATGCGGGCCTTTAAAAACGGACAGCATACGGACAGCACACGTACGTATTGTATGTCAAAACGGACATTCCACACGCACACACGGCTCGCATACGCCATCATACGGATGCCATACGTACCGGAGAAACGCCCCAAAAATATGGAACACGGACCCGAAAAACGGACCGTGTCATACGAACGTTTTTTTTGCGGAAGTGTGTTTTAGGCCTTAGAGCTTGCATGCTAGATAAAGAGTGCTGTTCAACTTGTCTCTTCAGAATTCTCCATAGGTGTTCAATTGGGCTCAGATTGAGAGACATAAGAGTGCTTTACACGCTGCAACATCGCTAGCGATTGCTAGCGATGTCGAGCGCGATAGCACCCGCCCCTGTCGTTTATGCGACATTTGGTACTCGCTGCCGTTGCTAACATTATCGCTATGGCAGCGTCACATGCACATACCTTGTCAGCGACGTCGCTGTGACCGCCGAACAATCCCTTCCTCAAGGGGGAGGTGCGTTCAGCATCATAGTATAGTCACTGCGGCGTCACTAAGCGGCCGGCCAATAGAAGCGGAGGGGCGGAGATGAGCGGGACGTAACATCCCGCCCATCTCCTTCCTTCCGCATTGCCGGTGGACGCAGGTAAGGAGATGTTTGTCGTTCCTGCGGTGTCACACCGATGTGTGCTGCCGCAGGAACGACGGACAACATCGTACATGTGGCAGCAATGATATTAAGGACAGGAGCAACGTGTCAAAGATCACCGTTTTTGAACGATTTTGCGATCGTTGATCGTCGTTCCTTGGTGTCACACGCTGCAATGTCGCTACTGGCGCCGGATATGCGTCATTAACAACGTGACCCCGACGATATATCGGTAGCGATGTCGCAGCATGTAAATAACCCTATACTTGGACACTGAAGCACTTTTCCGCAATCTTTTTCTGCTGCAGCAGATGTGTTTTGAACAATTGTCATGTTAGAAAAGTGCACGTCTACAATGGGCATGGAGTGATGGTAGTATCTTCGCTTAATATAAAACACTGCACCTGTGAATTCATGATGCCATAAATAAAATGCAGCTCCTCGACAGCAGTATAACTCATGCAGCCCCACAAAAAGACACTACTACCACCATGCTTCACTGTAGGCACCATGCTTTTTTTTATGGATTATGTCCATTATGGATGGACATTCTGCTGAAACTAGTACTGGCATTGGTCAGCTCCCCTTCACCGTGAAACTGGTTACAGTTGCACCATCTGGAACCACGGGCCCATCGTGAACCTGGGACCCACCAGGGGATTCCCCCAGAGGTCTTTTCAAATCCTGTATATAGTATTTTATTTTTTAATACAAAATACTACAATATGCAATTCATTATCCTCTGTTCTTTTGTTTGCTTTTCTTTATTCTATTCATTAATTTTGTGTCACGCTTTATGATAATGAGTTAGTTATTGTAAGTGTCTGTTGGTTTGATTGATTTATCTCAGTATGTGAATATAATCAAAGAATGTTTTTAAATAATTAAATAACAGGCTGTATGAAGAAACCATCTTTGTAGTATATCTGAAATTATTTTTCTGCTGTAAAATAGATTTCCTCATATATCTCTTAGCACCCAAAGCTGGGGAAGGCAAGGTTGACAGTAGAGATGAGCGAACCGGTCGTGGTTCGGCTCGAGTTCGGTTCGTGGAACGGAGGTATCGTTCGAGTTCAGTTCGTCGAACGTTCGACCTACCGGATGACACCGGGGTAGGTAGCAAAGTCTTTCCTGATCCCAGCTCTGTTCATTCTTGGCTCCTTTTTAAAAACACTGTAAGCAAGGGTTACTCCAAGCGGAGTCTCCCTTTTTTCCAAAAATTGGGCCCCACAGACACCCCATCAGTGGCAGCACTTGTGCCCTAGTTGCAAACAGGATGTTTTGATTTGCCTCAAGCACATTAAAAAATACGCCATCCTTAACCGTCCCCAGGATGACACCGGGGTAGGTAGCTAAGTCTTTCCTGATCCCAGCTCTGTTCATCTTGGCTCCTTTTTAAAAACACTGTAAGCAAGGGTTACTCCAAGCGGAGTCTCCCTTTTTTCCAAAAATTGGGCCCCACACACACCCACCCCTTCAGTGGCAGCAGTTGTGCCCCAGTTGTACACTTCACAGCTAGATTTGCATCAAGCACATTCAAAAATACGCAATTCTTAACCGTCCCCAGGATGACACCGGGGTAGGTAGCAAAGTCTTTGCTGAACCATGACTTGTTCATCTTGGCTCCTTTTTAAAAACACGGCAAGCAAGGGTTACTCCAAGCGGAGTCTCCCTTTTTTCCAAAAATTGGGCCCCACACACACCCACCCCTTCAGTGGCAGCAGTTGTGCCCCAGTTGTACACTTCACATCTAGATTTGCATCAAGCACATTCAAAAATACGCCATTCTTAACCGTCCCCAGGATGAGACCGGGGTAGGTAGCAAAGTCTTTGCTGAACCATGACTTGTTCATCTTGGATCCTTTTTAAAAACACGGCAAGCAAGAGTTACTCCAAGCGGAGTCTCCTTTTTTTCCAAAAATTGGGCCCCACACACACCCACCCCTTCAGTGGCAGCAGTTGTGCCCCAGTTGTACACTTCACAGCTAGATTTGCATCAAGCACATTCAAAAATACGCCATTCTTAACCGTCCCCAGGATGACACCGGGGTAGGTAGCAAAGTCTTTCCTGATCCCAGCTCTGTTCATCTTGACTCCTTTTTAAAAACACTGTAAGCAAGGGTTACTCCAAGCGGAGTCTCCCTTTTTTCCAAAAATTGGGCCACACACACACCCACCCATTCAGTGGCAGCAGTTGTGCCCCAGTTGTACACTTCACAGCTAGATTTGCATCAAGCACATTCAAAAATACGCCATTCTTAACCGTCCCCAGGATGACACCGGGGTAGGTAGCAAAGTCTTTGCTGAACCATGACTTGTTCATCTTGGCTCCTTTTAAAAAACACAGCAAGCAAGGGTTACTCCAAGCGGAGTCTCCGTTTTTTCCAAAAATTGGGCCACACAGACACCCCATCAGTGGCAGCACTTGTGCCCCAGTTGCAAACAGGATGTTTTGATTTGCATCAAGCACATTCCAAATCCACAAGCATTTACTCTCCCCAGGATGACACAGGAGTAGTAAATTCCTTGTGGATCCATGACTTGTTCATTTTGATGAACGTCAGTCTGTCCACATTGTCACTGGACAGACGCGTGCGCTTATCTGTCAGCACACACCCAGCAGCACTGAAGACACGTTCAGAGACAACGCTGGCAGCTGGACATGACAAAATCTCCAAGGTGTAAGTTGAGAGCTTTGGCCATTTTTCAAGATTTGAAGCCCAAAATGAGCAAGGCTCCTTTTGCAAAGTCATGGCATCAATGTTCATTTGGAGATACTCCTGTATCATCCTCTCCAGCCGTTGACTATGTGTCAGACTTGTTGTCTCTGGTGGCCTTGCAAAGGACGGTCTAAAAAAATTATGAAAAGATTCCATAAAATTGCTGTTACCAGCACCAGATACGGTGCTACTGGTACGGATAGACTGTTGAAGATGACGAGACCGTCCCATGTTTGTCAAGTTACAACTGGGAGATTCACTCCCTGCACCTGCACGGTTGTTTGGTGGAAAAGCCAAGCTAAGATTGAGTAACAGCTTCTGCTGATACTCCTGCATACGTGCGTCCCTTTCTATGGCTGGAATTATGTCACAAAATTTGGGCTTGTACCAGGGATCTAATAGTGCGGCAAGCCAGTAGTCATCATCACTTCTAATTTTGACAATACGAGGGTCATGTTGGAGGTAGTGCAGCAAGAAGGCGCTCATGTGTCTTGCGCAACCATGCGGACCAAGTCCACGCTGTGTTTGTGGCATAGAGGTGCTAACCGTTCTTTCTTCCTCTGACATCTCCCCCCAACCTCTTTCAACAGAAATTTAACCAAGGTCTCCCTCATCCGCTGAGTCTTCCATGTCCATGGACAGTACATCCTCCATTTCTTCATGTTCTCTTGCACCTTCCTCAACATTATGCCTGCTACCATGCGCCCTTGTTGATCCCTGTCCCCCATGGTCCCATGCCTGCCGCGTTGGTGATGATGAACGTCTGGACCTTGGTGATGTTGTTGTGTCTTGCGCATATGAATCCTCCTGTAGTTCCTCCCCTTCCTGTTGTCTCACCCCCTGACTCCGAATAGTGTTTAGCGTGTGCTCCAGCATGTAAATGACTGGAATTGTCATGCTGATAATGGCATTGTCAGCGCTAAACATATTCGTCGCCATGTCGAAACTGTGCAGAAGGGTGCATAGGTCCTTGATCTGAGACCACTCCATCAGGGTGATCTGCCCCAGCTCTGCATCTCGTTGGCCCAGGCTATACGTCATGACGTATTGCACCAGGGCTCGGCGGTGCTGCCACAGTCACTGTAACATGTGGAGAGTCGAATTCCAGCGTGTCGCCATATCGCATTTCAGGCGATGAACCGGCAGGCCGAAAGACTTCTGGAGCGATGCAAGTCGCTCAGCTGCGGCGGTTGAACGGCGGAAGTGAGCAGACAGTTTTCGTGCCCTGGTCAGAAGGCCATCTAGGCCGGGATAGTGTGTTAAAAATTGCTGGACAACAAGTTTCAACACGTGAGCCATACAAGGCACGTGTGTCACCTTGCCCAGGCGAAGGGCCGCACCCAGGTTTGCAGTATTGTCGCACACGGCCTTACAAGGCTGCAGGTTGAGTGGAGACAACCATTTATTAAACTCAGTCTCCAGAGCTGCCCACAACTCAGCCGCTGTGTGACTCCTATTTCCAAGACATGTCAAGCTAAAGACCGCCTGATGCCGTTGCGCTCTGCTGCCAGCATAGTAATGAGGGGTGCGTGATTCCTTCTGCGCAGTGCAAACGCTGGTGGCCTGACCAGGCAGGCTTGGGGCGGAGGTGGAGGACCCAGATGAGGTGGAGGAGGCAGAAGCAGTTGCGGAACTTGGACAGACAGAGGATTGACACACAAGTCGTGGGGACGGCAAGACTTGTGCAGCAGACCCTTCACCATCTATCACCATAGTTACCTAGTGCCCAGTCAGCGACATGTAACGTCCCTGTCCATGCTTACTGGTCCAAGTATCGGTGGTGAAATGCACCCGTTGACACACAGAGTTTCTCAAGGAAGCGGTGATGTTGCGTGCGACATGCTGGTGTAGCGCGGGCACACCTTTCTTAGAGAAGTAGTGGAGACTGGGCATCTGGTACTGGGGCACAGCGACAGACATAAGGTCTCTAAAATCCTGTGTGTCCACCAGGTGGAAAGGCAGCATTTTGGTAGCCAAGAGCTTACAGAGGGATAAAGTCAACCTCTTAGCTTTGTCATGGGTCGCAGGAAATGGCCTTTTATTTGTCCACATCTGAGGGACAGAGATCTGGCTGCTGTGTGTAGATGGTGTTGAGTAGGGTGTCCCTGGATAAATGCAGCTTTGTGAGGAAAGTGCAGGCGTAGACATGATGTCGCCTTCATCCAACGTTGGTGCTATCGATGTCTGAGAGTGCTGTACACACGTACTTGTTTCCCCTTCCAAACCAACCAACTGACGACCTACCAAGCAAACTGCCTGTTGCGGTTACAGTGGTGGAAGTTGTGCATGGAAAACCAGGTGTGACAGCTGTCCCCACAGTCCTAGAAGATGAAGAGCGTGCGGATGCACTAGAAGGGGCAGGTGGTGGATGGTTCGCTCCGCTAGGCCGCATTGCAGCACGGTGAGCTTCCCACTGGGACATATGATATTTATTCATGTGACGATTCATGGAAGAAGTTGTCAAACTGCTGAGGTTTTGCCCTCTACTAACAGAATCATGACAAATTTTACAGATCACATCATTTGGGCGATCTTTTGCTATGTCAAAAAAGGACCAGGCTAGGCAAGGCTTAGAGGGCATGCGACCTGCTGATCCACCCCGACTAGTGCTCAGAGGCAGAGTGGTGGCTGAGGATGCAGTTGTACCAGTATTCCTACTCTGTCCAGGAAGGCGCAAGGTAACTTTATCGTCAGTTGCATCCTCCTCCACCATCTCTGTTGACCTCCTCGAGGGCCTGACTGTGGGTTGACAGTAGGTGGGATCTAGAACTTCCTCATCAATTGTTGTGTTTGCACTCCCCTCACCCTCAGACCGAGCCTCTTCTTGCCCTGACCGAATATTTAAGTTGTCATCCCAATGTGGTATCTGCGTCTCATCGTCATCAGTATGTTCCTCATTGTTTATAACAACAGGTGTTACAGTTTGTGAAAAAGGGTCAACATTATGCTCAGAAACTTGGTCCTCACGGCCTGAATCAGAGTCACAAAGGTTCTGGGCATCACTGCAGACCATTTCCTGGTCTGTACTCACTGTAGCTTGGGAGCAGACCTCTGATTCCCAGGCTATAGTGAGACTGAACAGCTCTGCAGACTCAGCAATCTCAGTTCCACCATACTGTGCAGGGCGGATGGAGACTTCAGAGCTGGGAGAAAGCAAGTTTCATTGGGATGACAACTCAAAGGACTGGTGTTTTTTGGATGTGGTAGTTGAGGTGGCGGAGAGGGCACTTGTTGGACCACTTGAGATCCATTCAAGCATTTTCCTTTTTTGGCCATCATCTACCTTTGTTCCAGTTGTTCGTGTCCGTAAAAAAGGGAGCACATCGGATTGTCCACGGTAAGTAGTAGACATCTTACTTTTGCTGGAAGATGATCTTTCAGCAGATGTTAATGGAGCTTTGCCACCTTCCCCATGGACAAATCATTTTTTTCCTTTTCCAACACACCTCTTCCCCTTTCCACCAGCATCTGTCATTTTGCCACTCATTTTGATTGCGACAAGATTGTGCACTTAAAATGTGGTAGTAAAAATTGAGAGGTGGTGTAGATTTCAGCGGTGGTCTAGCTTTATTAACAGCAGAATAAACAACAATAATTATCCCTGACAATGCAACTACTGCCGTTAAACTGGCAGCAGTGTTTGCTAGTATAATGGCTTAGTAACAATGAGTTTGAGTGTGCAATGCAGGCAGACGTGCTGCAAATATCTTTGCACTAGTGGGACAATACAGAAGTCCAACAGCCACGTTTAGGATGCCACTAAGTTCACTCAGTGTTTGCTAGTATAATGGCTTAGTAACAATGAGTTTGAGTGTGCAATGCAGGCAGACGTGCTGCAAATATCTTTGCACTAGTGGGACAATACAGAAGTCCAACAGCCACTTTTATGATGCCACTAAGTTCACTCAGTGTTTGCTAGTATAATGGCTTAGTAACAATGAGTTTGAGTGTGCAATGCAGGCAGACGTGCTGCAAATATCTTTGCACTAGTGGGACAATACAGAAGTCCAACAGCCACGTTTAGGATGCCACTAAGTTCACTCAGTGTTTGCTAGTATAATGGCTTAGTAACAATGAGTTTGAGTGTGCAATGCAGGCAGACGTGCTGCAAATATCTTTGCACTAGTGGGACAATACAGAAGTCCAACAGCCACGTTTAGGATGCCACTAAGTTCACTGAGTGTTTGCTAGTATAATGGCTTAGTAACAATGAGTTTGAGTGTACAATGCAGGCAGACGTGCTGCAAATATCTTTGCACTAGTGAGACAATACAGAAGTCCAACAGCCACTTTTATGATGCCACTAAGTTCACTCAGTGTTTGCTAGTATAATGGCTTAGTAACAATGAGTTTGAGTGTGCAATGCAGGCAGACGTGCTGCAAATATCTTTGCACTAGTGGGACAATACAGAAGTCCAACAGCCACTTTTATGATGCCGCTAAGTTCACTCAGTGTTTGCTAGTATAATGGCTTAGTAACAATGAGTTTGAGTGTGCAATGCAGGTAGACGTGCTGCAAATATGTTTGCACTAGTGGGACAATACAGAAGTCCAACAGCCACGTTTAGGATGCCACTAAGTTCACTCAGTGTTTGCTAGTATAATGGCTTAGTAACAATGAGTTTGAGTGTGCAATGCAGTCATACGTGCTGCAAATATCTTTGCACTAGTGGGACTATACAGAAGTCCAATAGCCACGTTTAGGATGCCACTAAGTTCACTCAGTGTTTGCTAGTATAATGGCTTAGTAAAAATAAGTTTGAGTGTGCAATGCAGTCAGACGTGCTGCAAATATCTTTGCACTAGTGGGACAATACAGAAGTCCAACAGCCACGTTTAGGATGCCACTAAGTTCACTCAGTGTTTGCTAGTATAATGGCTTAGTAACAATGAGTTTGAGTGTGCAAAGGGCAGGAGGGTACAGTGGCAGGGTTGTGGGTCTGGGTAGAGGAAAGGAAGCCTGCCTTTCTATCCCTCCTAATGGTGAAATGCAGCGAGGAAATCCCTGACCTTAGCTACACAGACGCTGTCATCTTGTGTAGCTGTTAAACTCTGTTTTCACGGACCTGTCACCTATGGCTCTGACCCTGCCGGTATTAGCCCTTAAAAGGACTGATAGAAAGTGCTATCCCTTTTCTGTACAGCGCAGTGTATAGAGCGTACACAGCAGTATCGGAGATAGCCAGTGGTATCTGACACCAAGGACGCAGAAGAGATAATGGTGTCCGGACGGGCAGATACTCTTTTTTATAATGCAGGGACATGTGACATGGACATCCTATCACACATGCCGTTGCTTCTCTGGCTAAAAGTACACTTAGCTGTGTGTGTGTCTGGGATTGGCTGACATGCTGGCCCGCCCCACTACACGCGCGCGCTTAGGGAAGGAAGACAAGGAAAAAAAAAAAAAATGTATCCATACAGCAGTGATCTGAATGCGCTGTTCCTGCACACTATACACTGAAATTTCATAATAGTGTGAGTCACAGAGTGACTTACACTATTACAGCGGAAAGCCAGCTAGTAATTAGCTTGTCTTTTTGCTGCTAGAACCGTTCTGGAACGTATCTAGAACTATCGAGCTTTAGCAAAAAGCTCGAGTTCTAGTTCTATCTAGAACAGCCCCCAAAATCACTCGAGCCGCGAACTGGAGAACCTCGAACCGCGAATCGTGCTCAACTCTTGTTGACAGGTTATATTCTTCAAGTGATGTTTGTCTGAAAAGCAACAACAAGTCACTCTAAGTAGGTGATAATATGCTGGGACAGCAGATAGTTTTCACAGATAACGAAATGTCTAGCTTAGACAATGTTGCCATATGGTCCCTGTATGGTTCCCTAACACAGCATTCAATTTTTACCAGTTATATAGAATTACTTGATAGTGGCAGTTTCACAGATAGAGTTCTCCTGTCTTTGTCATATAAGAAATGTTCTAGGTATAGCATTTACACACAAATGTATCAAGATAAGACAGTTCTGGAATATCACAACACAAAATAGTGCAATTCAAACCTAATTAGATGTCTTTCAATGTTTTTTGCTCATTCCTCCTTAAGTGTGTTACTGTTAGGGTGGCAAAGAAGGGATGTGAAAGGTTAAACTGGGGAACTTACAGCGATTACAAGCAGAAACTGGTACTACAGTTAAACATGGCGGTGGCAATGTTCTTATGTGGGGCTACTTGAATGATCCCGTTGTCAGAAAATAAAGGAACACTAAGAAGAAAAGGCGCAAAATAGCGTCTCATCTGGTATAAACGGAATAAATGAGAAAGTGGTATGCTAACCTTTTCAAGTCGGGTGACACACAACAAATTATGCGCTTAAAGCGCACCAATCACCAGGATTTTCCTATATAACCTAAAGCCAGTGCTATACTGGCACTATCAGGCTGATTCTCTACATACCATTAGTTGTCAGCTCAGATGTTTAGGTTTTGAAACACAAGCAAGTAAAGTTTATAAAATGAACAGATTTATGAGTGACAGCAGCTGCTAATAGCTGGAGTGAGTTTTAATAGTGATACCTGCTCCCCTGCCTGTGTGTCCTCCCACTAATATACAGTATATGCTAATTCTATTATACTGTAGAAATGTTACTTATGGTTGTGGCTAAATCATAGTGACTTAACCCCTTAACGACCTTTGACGTACTGGGTACGTCATGGTGACATGGTGCTAAACGACCCATGACGTACTCAGTACGTCATGGCGAAATCGCGGTCCCGGAGCCCCGGGGAGTGAAATTTGTTTAATTAAACGGTAGATTCGGGAAGGAGGGGACCTCTGCCTGACCTCAGGAGGGGTGGTGCCTCCTCCCCGAACCTACAGAGGCTGTGATTGGCTGACGAACGCCGCTCAGCCAATTACAGCCACTGTAATGTTCCAGCCATTGAAAATGGCTGGAACATTGAAATCCAGCCCTGATCAGTGCTGCTGTAGCACTGGCCATTGGCTGGAGCTGGGTGATCGATGCTTCACCCGCCCCCAGCTCTGATTGGAGAGACCGGTCTTGTGACCGCTCTCTCCAATCAATGTGGATCTGCGGCCTGTGACCGTCCCTGGAAACCGAGGAGAGCGGTAAGTTGCTGTCCCCGCCGCCCGCCCCTGTCCCCGATCGCCCCGCCGCTGCTCCCGATCCACCTCTGTCCCCGCCGCTGTCTCCGATCGCCCCGCCGCTGCTCCCGATCCACCGCTGTCCCCGGCGCCACGCTCCTGATCCACCGCTGTCCCCGGCGCCATGCTCCCGCTCCACCACTGTCCTCGCCGCTGCTCCCGATGCACCGCTGTCCCCGCCGCTGCTCTCAATGCACCGCTGTCCCCGCCGCCGCTCCCGATCCACCGCTGTCCCCGGCACCACGCTCCCGATCCACCGCTGTCCCCGCCGCCGCTCCCGATCCACCGCTGTCCCCGGTGCCATGCTCCCGATCCACCGCTGTCCCCGGCGCCATGCTCCCGATCCACCGCTGTCCCCGGTGCCATTCTCCCGCTCCACCGCTGTCCCCGCCGCCGCTCCCGCTCCACCGCTGTCCCCGGCGCCACGCTCCCGATCCACCGCTGTCCCCGGCGCCATGCTCCCGATCCACCGCTGTCCCCGGCGCCATGCTCCCGATCCACCGCTGTCCCCGGCGCCACGCTCCCGATCCACCGTTGTCCCCGGCGCCATCCTCCCGCTCCACTGCTGTCCCCGCTGCCGCTCCCGATCCACCGCTGTCCCCGGCGCCATGCTCCCGCTCCACCGCTGTCCCCGCCGCCGCTCCCGATCCACCGCTGTCCCCGGCGCCATGCTCCCGCTCCACCGCTGTCCCCGCCGCCGCTCCCGATCCACCGCTGTCCCTGCCGCCATGCTCGTCACTGTCCCCGCCGCCGTCGCACTCACCTTTTTCAGCCGCTGCTGCCCCCGAATCGGTCCCCACTGTTCCCGATCGGCGGCCGCCGCCGCCGCCTCCTTCATCGGCTGCCTCTTCTACATCGCCACACCTCCTATCCCTCCATGTGCTGCAAGCCACCCTCCCCCCACGTGGGGGGAGGGTGGCTTGCAGCACATGTGGGGGGAGAGTGGCTGGCTTGCAGCACATGTGGGGGGAGGGTGGCTGGCTTGCAGCACATGTGCTGCAAGCCACCCTCCCCCCACATGTGCTGCAAGCCACGCTCCCCCCACATGTGCTGCAAGCCACCCTCCCCCTACATGTGCTGCAAGCCACCCTCCCCCTACATGTGCTGCAAGCCACCCTCCCCCCGGGACCCCCCCTCCTCCATGTGCCATCTCTCTCTCCCATCAGACTCTGCCCCCCTCCCCGATCTGCTGCCTGCTCTCTCCCATTTTCCATCTACTGCCCCCTCTCACCCTCCTCGATCTGTTGCCTCCTTCATCTGCTGCCTCTTCTGTCTGCTGTGATCCTGCTGCCTAGATCCATCCTGTAAGGTAGGTATCCCCATCTCACCTCCCCCCCCCATCCTCTGCCGCTCCTCCATCCGCTGCGCCATTTCCCATCCATCCGCTGCGCCATTTCCCATCATCCATCCGCTGCGCCCTTTCCCATCCTCTGCCGCTCCTCCACCCGCTGCGCCCTTTCCCATCTTCCATCCGCTGCGCCCTTTCTCATCTGCCGCCCCGCCCTCTCGCATTGCATTATCCAGCACAGTTGCTCGCTTCCAGACTGCAGTGGATGATGCGATGCGAGACTCGTGCATTGCTCTCATGTTTGGCACTGGTCTTAGTGGCAGGCGCTCATTTTTTTTTTTTTTTTTACTGATGTCTGTATTTTTTATTTCGCCAAACTAATTTTTTTTGTATGGGGGGGGTCTAGTTTCCAAAATGGGATCACATGTGGGGGAGCTCCATTGTTTAGGCACCTCAGGGGGTCTCCAAATGAAACATGGCGTCTGCTAATAATTCCAATCAATTTTACTGTGAAATGGCGCTCCTTCTCTTCTGAGCCCCGCCGTACGCCCAAACAATTGATTTCCACCACATATGAGGTATCGTCGTACTCAGGAGAAATTGCACAATACATTTTATGGTGCATTTTTTCCTGATACCCTTGTGGAAAAAAAAGCTACCTGTTTGAAAAAACAATTTTGTGGTAAAAAAAAGAATAAAATATTTTCACGGCTGAACATTACAAACGTTTGTGAAGCCTCCAGGGGTTCTAAGTGCTCACTAAACAGCTAGATAAATTCCATGAGGGGTCTAGTTTCCAAAATGGGGTCAATTGTGGGGGAGCTCCATTGTTTAGGCACTTCAGGGGGGTCTCCAAACGCAACATGGCGTCCGCTCATAATTCCAACCAATTTTGCTGTGAAATGGCGCTCCTTGCCTTCCGAGTCCTGCTGTGTGCCCAAACATTTGATTACCACCACATATGGGGTATATGCGTACTCAGGAGAAAATGCACCATACATTTTATGGTGCATTTTTTCCTGATACCCTTGTGATAAAAAAAGCTACCTGGTTGAAGCAACAGTTTTGTGGTAAAAAAAAATTTTTTTCTTTTCACGGCTCAACGTTATAAACTTCTGTGAAGCCCCCAGGGGTTCAAAGTGCACATCAAACATCTAGAAAAAATATTTGAGGGCTCTAGTTTCCAAAATGGGGTCACTTATGGGGGAGCTCTATTGTTTAGGCACCTCGGGGAGTCTTCAAACCCGACATGGCGTCCGCTAATGAGTGCAGCTAATTTTGCACTCAAAAATTCAAATGGCGCTCCTTGCCTTCCGAGTCCTGCTGTGTGCCCAAACATTTGATTACCACCACATATGGGGTATCTGCGTACTCAGGAGAAAATGCACAATACATTTTATGGTGCATTTTTTCCTGATACCCTTGTGATAAAAAAAGCTACCTGGTTGAAGCAACAGTTTTGTGGTAAAAAAATTTTTTTTCTTTTCACAGCTCAACGTTATAAACTTCTGTGAAGCCCCCAGGGGTTCAAAGTGCACATCAAACATCTAGAAAAAATATATGAGGGCTCTAGTTTCCAAAATGGGGTCATTTGTGGGGGAGCTCCATTGTTTAGGCACCTCAGGGAGTCTTCAAACCCGACATGGTGTCCGCTAATGAGTGCAGCTAATTTTGCACTCAAAAATTCAAATGGCGCTCCTTGCCTTCCGAGTCCTGCTGTGTGCCCAAACATTTGATTACCACCACATATGGGGTATCTGCGTACTCAGGAGAAAATGCACGATACATTTTATGATGCATTTTTCCTGATACCCTTGTGAAAATACTAATTTTTATGGCTAAAGTAACATTTTTGTGTTAAAAAAGTAAAATTTTCATTTTTTCGTCTACATTGCTTTGGTTGCTGTGAAGCTCCTAAAGGGTTAATAAACTTCTTGGATGTGGTTTTGAGCAGAGTGAGGGGTGCAGATTTTAGAATTGGGTCACTTTTGGGTATTTTCTGTCGCCTAGGTTTCTCAAATCACTCCAAATGTGATGTGGTACCTAAAAAATTTTTTTTTGTAAATTTTGTTGGAAAAATGAGAAATTGGTGATGAACTTTGAACCCTTCTAACTTCCTAATGGAAATTTTTTTTTTTTCAAAAATTGCGCTTGTGTAAAGTAGACATGTGGGAAATGTTATTTAGTAACTATTTTGTGTGACATATCTCTCAGATTTATGGGCATAAAATTTCAAATTTTGAAAATTGCTAAATTTTCAAAATTTTCGCCAAATTTCCGAAATTTTCACAAATAAACGCAAAACATATCAGCCTAAATTTACCACTGACATGAAGTACAATATGTCACGAAAAAACAATCTCAGAATCGCCAGGATCCGTTGAAGTGTTCCAGAGTTATAACCTGTCAAAGTGACACTGGTCAAAATTGCAAAAAATGGCCGGGTCTTTAAGGTGAAAACAGGCTGGGGGCTGAAGGGGTTAAAGGACCTGTGCTGATGTCATACGCATTTGACCAGAAGAGGCGGGGCCTCAGCCAACATAACTGATACCAGATAGCAACATTATTATAACCATACAAACAATGCAGAAAAAGGAGAGTAGATGTGTTCACTCCGTGCTGCTGCTGAAGAATTTCCAAAGGAAGATCCAGGACACACCAGTGCAGATAAGTGGTTTATATTCAATGCATTTCAAAGCCATCAGAGGCTTCTTGTTCAGGAAAAAGAAAAAGTACTGTGTTTTTTTTCCTGAAGACGCTTGTAATGGTTTTGTAATGCATTGAAAAAAACAGTTATCTCTATTGATACGTCCTAGATCTTCCTCTGGAAAATCTTTAGCAGCAGTGCGTAGTGAACACATCTACTGTCCTTTTTGTCCTTGCGTCAGGAGATACATTTCAATAATGGTATCGTGAATTCACAAATGTACTGCTCTATAATGAAAGAGAAGATGCTACCATTATACCATGCACCTGGTATATGTCCATAATATTTATTAAAGTCTTACTTTTCAAACTCATACACGCTGAGCAGTGTATATGTGTATATGCTCTCTTTATATATATATATATACATATATATATATATATATATATATGCTCTGTGTATATTCATGTATGCATGTGTGGATGTATAGGCTCTATGTGTATGTACTATATGTACTGTATGTGTATGTGCGCTGTTTAAATATGTGTTCATACGTTTGAATATATGTATTTGCTGTGAATATACATATGGGTGTATGTGCTCTGAGTATGCTTATGTGTATTTGTAATTGCTATGTGTATATATGTGTTTGTGTTTGTATGTATGTGCTCTGTGTAGATACATCTGTATATATACATATTTGTGCATGCATGTGCTCTGTGTATATACAATATATCACAAAAGTGAGTATACCTCTCATATTTGTTGTATCGTTTGCTGGGACAACACTGAAGATATGACACTTTGCTATTATGTAAAGAAGAGGAAAACGTGTATGAGTGTAAATTTGTTTTGCCCTCTAAATTACTCAACACACAGCCTAAGTGAAAATGGCCAAATTGTGCAAAATTAGCTATTCTGCTCCAAGGTATCATGTAACAAGGTCTCAAGTGTAAATGGGGAGCAGATATGTTAAATTTGGTGTTATGGCACCCACACTCCTACATGTTCGTCATTGAAAGACCAACATGGCACCTCATGGCAAAGAATTCTTTGAGGATCTGAAAACAAGATTTTTTGCTTACATAAAGATGGCCTAGGCCAGGGGTCTCAAACACGCGGCCCGCGGGCCGCATGCGGCCCTTCAGGTGGCTTCTTGCGGCCCGCAGGCCCGTGGACCTGGTAAAGATGGCGACCGGTGCAGGGGCCGCAGCTGCCAGTTATTTATTTCAGCCTACAGTTTTGTCTTTGCCGCGCACAGTAAAGTTCTCACTGCAGAACGCAATAACAGCCGCCTGCCAATCAGAGGCAAGCACCTGCTGCATATGACCTCAGATGATTGCCTGTGATTGGCCAGTGGCTGTTGTGCAGTGAGAACTGCCCTGCACGCGCCGGCCGAAAGTTCAGCGATGACAGCAGCTGTGATCATTACCGGGTCCACGTGCCTGCGTGCCGCTGACAGCAGGTGAGAAGAATGTTTTCGTGTGTGTGTGGGGTTCTGTGTTGCTGGCTGAGGCTGCAGTGTGTGTGTGGCATGCCGTGTGTGTGTGGTTCTGTTGCTGGCTGAGGCTGCACTGTGTGTGTGTGTGTGTGTGGTAGCTGAAGCTTCACCGAGTCCACGTGCCTGCATGCCGCTGACAGCAGGTGAGAAGAATGTTTTCGTGTGTGTGTGGTGTGTGTGTTTCTGTTGCTGGCTGAGGCTGCACAGGGTGTGTGTGTGTGTGTTAGCTGAGGCTGCACAGGCTGGGGGGGGGTGTTAGCTGAGGCTGCACAGGGTGGGGGGGTGTTAGCTGAGGCTGCACAGGGTGGGGGTGGTGGTGTTAGCTGAGGCTGCACAGGGTGGGGGTGGTGGTGTTAGCTGAGGCTGCACAGGGTGGGGGTGGTGGTGTTAGCTGAGGCTGCACAGGGTGGGGGTGGTGGTGTTAGCTGAGGCTGCACAGGGTGGGGGTGGTGGTGTTAGCTGAGGCTGCACAGGGAGGGGGTGGTGGTGTTAGCTGAGGCTGCACAGGGTGGGGGGTGTGTGTGTGTGTGAGCTGAGGCTGCACAGGGTGGGGGGGGGGGGGTGTGTGAGCTGAGGCTGCACAGGGTGGGGGGGGGGGGGTGTGAGCTGAGGCTGCACAGGGTGGGGGGGTGTGTGTGTGTGAGCTGAGGCTGCACAGGGTGGGGGGGGGTGTGTGTGTGTGAGCTGAGGCTGCACAGGGTGGGGTGTGTGTGTGTGTGAGCTGAGGCTGCACAGGGTGGGGTGTGTGTGTGTGTGAGCTGAGGCTGCACAGGGTGGAGGGGGTGTGTGTGTGTGTGAGCTGAGGCTGCACAGGGTGGGGGGTGTGTGTGTGTGTGAGCTGAGGCTGCACAGGGTGGGGGGGGTGTGTGTGTGTGTGAGCTGAGGCTGCACAGGGTGGGGGGTGTGTGTGTGTGTGTGTGTGAGCTGAGGCTGCACAGGGTGGGGGGTGTGTGTGTGAGCTGAGGCTGCACAGGGTGGGGGGGGGGTGTGTGTGTGAGCTGAGGCTGCACAGGGTGGGGTGTGTGTGTGTGTGTGTGTGTGTGTGAGCTGAGGCTGCACAGGGTGGGGTGTGTGTGTGTGTGTGTGAGCTGAGGCTGCACAGGGTGGGGGTGTGTGTGTGTGTGTGAGCTGAGGCTGCACAGGGTGGGGGTGTGTGTGTGTGTGAGCTGAGGCTGCACAGGGTGGGGGTGTGTGTGTGTGTGAGCTGAGGCTGCACAGGGTGGGGTGTGTGTGTGTGTGTGAGCTGAGGCTGCACAGGGTGGGGGGAGGGGGGTGTGTGTGTGTGAGCTGAGGCTGCACAGGGTGGGGGGTGTGTGTGTGTGTGTGAGCTGAGGCTGCACAGGGTGGGGGGGGGTGTGTGTGTGTGAGCTGAGGCTGCACAGGGTGGGGGGGGTGTGAGCTGAGGCTGCACAGGGTGGGGGGGGGTGTGTGTGTGTGAGCTGAGGCTGCACAGGGTGGGGGTGTGTGTGTGTGTGTGTTAGCTGAGGCTGGGGCACATTGCTACAAGGGGACAAGGATGCGCACATTTTTACAGAATGGGAAACAAGATGGGGCACATTACTACAAGATGTTGGCCAAAATTACTATGCGGTGGTTATTGTAAAACTGTATTACTTACAAAAAGGGGAAAAATGTAAAAAAAAAAAGTGTGTATGTATGTAGAGATAGATAGAGATATATATATATATATATATATATATATATATATATATATATATATATACACACTACACATTTGTTATAATGGACAAATGAAAAATGTTCAAAAACAGTGATTCAAGGGTGTATAGAAAGAAAAAAATGGTACCATTACCAATGTCACTTTGTCCTGAAATGAATGCGGCCCCTCAAATTATTTTTTTCCTGTGTGCGGCCCATACACCGAGCCGAGTTTGAGACCCCTGGCCTAGGCTATAAGAAGATTTCCAACACTCTGAAACTGAGCTACAGCACGGTGGCCAAGACCATACAGTGGTTTAACAAGACAGGTTGCACTCAGAACAGGCATTGACCAAGGTCATCAAAGAAACTTATTTGGTTCAGATAGTGTCAGACATGTGTGGCGGCAAGCAGGTGAGGAGTACAAACACAAGTGTGTCTTGTTTACTGTTAAGCATGGTGGTGGGAGTGTCATTGTTTGGGGAGCTACAGTTCATTGAGGCAACCATGAATGGCAACATGTATTATGACATACTGAAGCAGAGCATGATCCCCTCTTTTCAGAAATTAGGTAGCAGGGCAGTATTCCAATATGATAACAACCCCCAACACAAGTCCAAGACGATCACTGCCTTGCTAATGAAACTGAGGATAAAGGTGCTAGACCAAAACACTATTGAGCTGTGGGGCATCATAAGCGCCCTTGGATAAAGCATTGGCGAAACGCGTCAGAGTGTCCCATGGTAAGATACAGTATGTGATTACTCTAGATGTTTTTGTACACTTGCATGTGACTATCTATTTTGTGTGTTGCGGCATGTCAGGACTCTCATTTCTTGTTATTATTACCCCATATTCCATTCATTTGGTTATGGCATTACCTATTTATAAATGGCATTGACTCCTGACATTCCCCATTACACTACTAAATGTTCATGTATTTCTACAGTCCGTGCAGTGTCACATGTGTCACTCTTGCTATAGACATACTGTCCTGATTTTTTCTTGCTATCCATTTGCTGTACAGGGTGTACAGACTTTGGGTTCAGCTTTTGAGACTTTTTCATTGTATGTTTGGCCAAAGTATTCAATTTTATTCAGTCGGAGGAATTTTTTTAAATAAATTCCTGGAAGTAATTTTCAGAGGGGATTTTGTTTACACTTCATCTGACTAGGAAATATATATTTATTATTGCTGGCCACCATGTGATTTCAATCAGAGAAAAAGCTGTCTCCTATCCTCATGTCATTGTATTGCTGTGCATTTTTATCTTGTTTTATATACATATTCTCTTAATAAAGATATTTTCTATGTAAAAGTGTTGTAGTTCTTTGTAGGTTGTTTTAGCTGTGGGGCATCGTCAAACAGAAGGTGGGGGAGTGGAAGGTTTATAAACATCTACCAGCTTAGTAATTTCATGATGGAAAATGAAAGAGGATTTTGGTGCCTCCTGTGAAGCTCTAGTGAACTCCATGCCCAAGAGAGTTAAAACAGTGATTGAAAAATAATGGCGGCCACACAAAATATTGACACTTTGGGCACAAATTCGTCATTTTTATTTAGAGGTGTACTTACTTTTGTTGACAGTGGTTTTGACATTAATGGCTATGTATTGAGTTATTTAGAGGACACACCAAATTTACACTGCTATACAGTGCTGGCCAAAAGTTTTGGCACCCCTGCAATTCTGTCAGATAATACTCAGTTTCTTCTTGAAAATGATTGCAATCACAAATTCTTTGGTAGTATTATCTTCATTTAATTTGTCTTCAATGAAAAAAAAAATTGTCATAAAGCCAAATTGGATATAATCCCACACCAAACATAAAAAAGGGGGTGGACAAAAGTATTGGCACTGTTTGAAAAATCATGTGATGCTTCTCTAATTTGTGTAATTAACAGCACCTGTAACTTACCTGTGGCACCTAACAGGTGTGGGCAATAACTAAATCACACTTGCAGCCAGTTGACATGGATTAAAGTTGACTCAACCTTTGTCCTGTGCCCTTGTGTGTACCACTTTGAGCATGGAGAAAAGAAAGAAGACCAAAGAACTGTCTGAGGATTTGATAATCCAAATTGTGAGGAAGCATGAGCAATCTCAAGGCTACAAGTCCATCTCCAAAGACCTCATAGTTCCTGTGTCTATGGTGCGCAGTGTCTTCAAGAAGTTTAAAGCCCATGGCACTGTGGCTAACCTCCCTAGATGTGAAAGGAAAAGAAAAATTGACGAGAGATTTCAACCCAAGACTGTGCGACTAACATCCAAACAAGTTCAAGCTGCCCTGCAGTCCGAGGGTACAACAGTGTCAACCCGTACTATCCGTCGGCGTCTGAATGAAAAGGGACTGTATGGTAGGATACCCAGGAAGACCCCACTTCTTACCCCGAGGCATAAAAAAGCCAGGCTGGAGTCTGCCAAAACTGACCTGAGAAAGCCTAAAACGTTTTGGAAGAATGTTCTCTGGTCAGATGAGACAAAAGTAGAGCTTTTTGGGAAAAGCCATCAGCATAGAGTTTACAGGAAAAAAAAGAGGCAGTCAAAGAAAGAACACGGTCCCTACAGTCAAACATGGCGGAGGTTCCCTGATGTTTTTGGGGTTGCTTTGCTGCCTCTGGCACTGGGCTGCTTGACCATGTGCATGGCATTATGAAGTCTGAAGACTACCAACAAATTTTGCAGCATAATGTAGGGCCCAGTGTGAGAAATCTGGGTCTCCCTCAGAGGTCATGGGTCTTCCAGCAGGAAAATGACCCAAAACACACTTCAAAAAGCACTGGAAAATGGTTTGATAGAAAGCACTGGAGACTACTAAAGTGGCCAGCAATGAGTCCAGACCTGAATCCCATAGAACACCTGTGGAAAGATCTCAAAATGGCAGTTTGGAGAAGGCACCCTTCAAATCTCAGGGACCTGGAGCAGTTTGCCAAAGAAGAATGGTCTAAAATTCCAGCAGAGCATTGTAAGAAACTCACTGATGGTTACCGGAAGTGGTTGTTCGCAGTTATTTTGGCTAAAGGTTGCGCAACCAAGTATTAGGTTAAGGGTGCCAATACTTTTGTCTGGCCCATTTTTGGAGTTTTGTGTGAAATGATCAATGATTTGAGTTTTGCTTCATTCTCTGTTGTGTTTTTTCATTGCAAGCAAAATAAATGAAGATAATAATACCAAAAAATTTGTGATTGCGATCATTTTCAAGAAGAAACTGAGTATTCTCTGACAGAATTGCAGGGGTGCCAATACTTTTGGCCAGTACTGTTCAAGCTGTATGCTGAATACATTGTATGACAGTGTCATATCTTTGGTGTTGCCCCATGAAAAGATATAATAAAATATTTACAAAAATATGAGGGGTGTACTTACTTTTGTGATACGCTGTACATGTATATGTGCATCACCTAAACCGCAATGATAACTTTCATTTTTATAAAATTGCTTTTACCTGTTCCTAACATCAATTTAATAGCACCACAACTTTGAAGAGTAACACCTACAATTCAGAGGACAAAGAATTGTTTTGACTGTTAATTCCAATCTACTGTGAGATTGATTGCCAATTACAGTGCTTTTCTTCCAAAAATAAAAATCAATTAAATGTTTTTTCAACAACGTCCCTTCGTCACGGCAGGTAATTTCAGGTCCTTGTGTCTGGGTTACCAGCTTCTAATTAAAAACATAATTACATGTAAATGATGCAAGTCCGACAATGAAAGAAAAGGCTCCGCTATTCCATCTGTGTGTACCGGCAAAGCGGAGCATATCACAGAAACAGTGAGATTTATTCAGATAGGATTATTATTGATCTGAGAAGTAAATGTACCTGATTTGTAACAATATCTAAGCCACTTCTCCACATCGGGGATTTCAGCTTGTGAAACCAGCAGGTTTTCCAATACTACATGCACTTTAAGCTGACGATCTATGTACAGTTGGGCTCGTTCAAGTGCTTGATTTTATGGTAGTTGTAAAAGTGCAATAACAAATATCATTAAACACTGCAGCTACCATTGATTTCTAGGAAAGTAATCCAGCTAGGATCATGAATAATTGTATGTTTTGCAAATTCCTTATATTTTTCTGTAAAGTACAGTACAGAAAAAAATATATCAAAAGTTTGAGCATTTTTTTCCCGGTCTCCGGACTTGTTCGCACGATCATATGTTTGGTCCCATCGCTGTCCGTAAAAAACCAGACAGAACTGAGACCAACTTTATTCAATGGGGCAGTGCAGATGACCGATTTTTTTTGTCCACTGACCGAATCTGTGTGTGAAAAAAATGGTAGCGTGCAATCTTTTCCTCTGGAAATCAAATCAAACTCACCCATTTTGTCTACGGGTGCGACAAATAAATTGGATGCCACATTATAGCATCCGATTTTTACAAATATACATTGCAATTCTCTAACATAGGAAACTGTAAATGGTCACAGATGACAAATGAGAAAAAGATCATGCCACTTTCTGGATGAAAATCATACAATCTTTCTTATGGGACCCTTCTGTTTTCTTCTACAATTTCTGGAAATTATGGCCATAGCCATGTCTAAGAACCATACATATAGTTTTGTAGGATGTCCTGCTCACTTATGAGCTGCGGCCATCACCAGTAAGCCCTTATATACAGCATTCCAGAACACTGTATATAAGAGCCCAGGCTGCTCTGTATAGCATAAAAAAACACCTTTATTATACTCATCTGGTTGGGCGGTCCAGTCCCATGCTCCTTGCTCTCGGCCCAGCGCCTCTTCCATCTTGTAAAATTGCAATCCTTCTGCCCAGCCCCATGTGCACGACAAATCCTGAGAAATTCATATAGAGGCCGCCATTGCACTCCTGAGCATGCGCACTTTCATCTGCCCGGCTGAGGGCAGATCAAAGTGAGCATGCGCGGGCGGTCTTTGACCATTTTGCGTACCTGTGTATTACAGTATTTTTCTCTTCCCTCAGCAAGGCAGATCAATATGCGCATGCGCAGGAGTGCAATGGCGGCCTGTGTGAATGATGCAGAACTCATCATGCACACAGGACTGGGCAGAAGGACGGCGTTCACAAGAAGAGAGGATGTGCCGGATCGAGAGCAGCAACACCCATCGGACCAGACCACCCCCTAGGTGAGTATTATAAAGGTGTTTTTTATGTTATACATAACATCTCGGGCTCTTATATACAGCATATTAGAATCCTGTACATAAGGGCTCACTGGTGGTGGCCACAGCTCATAAGGGAAAAACTTGGTGACAGGTTCCCTTTAGACTTGTGTGTTTTTTGTATCTTTTTAATGGATAAACAAAGCTCTTTTTTACTTAAAAAAATTGGGAGATTAAGTGGTGGACAAAATTACCATTGGTTTCATGTTTCATTCTCCTTCCAACAGGGATTCAGTGTCCGTGCACATCTTGAAAGGTCAAAGCTTTTTAATCAGGTGAGCTGATCATTGTTTTTCTTTTTCTGAAAAATTCTACATTTACCACGTCTAGTTTAACATAAGCATCATTTTTTTTAAAATACATTTTTTTTTGTTAAAAAGTTAGAAGGATTTAAACTTTATTAGCAATTTTTAGGGACCACATTTTAAGTGATTTTGAGGTTCCTATGTGACAGAAAATACCCGAAGGTTACACTAATACACCAAAAGTGCACCTCACAAACTGGTTAAAACCCACATCCAAGGAGTCTATTACCTTTTAGCTGCTTCACAGGAACTAAAACATTGTGGAAGGAAAAAATGAAAATTTTACTTTTTCCAACAAAAATAGTTTTTTTAGCCAAAAATGTTAATTTTCACAATGGTAACAGAAGAAAATTGACCATGCAATTTGTTATGCAGTTTCTCCTGAGTTCGCCTTTACCCCATATGTGGTGGAAAACTACAGGTGTGTCACAAAATGTTATACTATTGGGAGGTGAAGAAAAAATAATTACATTTTTATCACTAAAATGTTGATTTAGCCCCAAATTTCCAATTTTCACAAGGAAAATAGATACAAAAGGCCCCATAATGTGTTGCACAATTTCTTCTGAATGTGGAAATACCTCACGTGACTGTACAGTACTGTTTGAGCACACTACAGGGCTAGAGAGGATCGCTATTTGATTTTTGGAGCACATATTTTTCTAGAGTAATTTCCAGACTCCATTTGAAGAGCCCCTAAAAGGCAGAAGAGCATAAATTCCTTCAAGTGACCAAATTTTGGAAATTACACCTCTCTGGGAATTCATCTACAGGTGTAGTGATAATTTTGTGAAATAATAATTTTCTCCTTCAAACTTTGCTTTCGGCAAATAATGCTCCCTTTGCAGCAATTCCAGCTTTGCAGACCTCTGGCATTCTAGCTGTTAATTTGCGGAGGTAATCTGGAGATATTTCACCCCATGCTTCCAGAAGACCCTCCCACAAGTTCGATTGGCTTGATGGGCACTTTTTGCGCACCATACAGAAAAGTTGCTCCCACAACAGCTCAATAGGGTTGAGATCTGGTGACTGGACTGGCCACTCCATTACAGATAGAATACCAGCTGCATGCTTCTTCCCTAAATAGTTCATGCATAATTTGGAGGTGTGCTTTGGGTCATTGTCCTGTTGTAGGATGAAATTGACTCCAGTCAAGTACTGTCCACAGGGTATGGCATGACGTTACAAAATGGAGTGATAGACTTTCTTATTCAAAATCCCTTGTACAAATCTCCCACCTTACCAGCACCAAAGCAACTGCAGACCATCACATTACCTCCAACATGCTTGACAGATGGCGTCAGGCACTCTTCCAGCATCTTTCCAGTTGTTCTATGTCTTATAAATGTTCTTCTGTGTGATTCAAATATCTCAAACTTCGATTCTTCTGTCCATAACACTTTTTTTTCCAATCTTCCTCTGTCCAATGTCTGTGTTCTTTTGCCCATATTAATCTTTTCCTTTTATTAGCCAGTCTCAGATATGGCTTTTTCTTTGTCACTCTGCCTTGAAGGCCAGCATCCCGGAGCCGTCTCTTCACTGTAGACGTTGACACTGGCGCTTTGCGGGTACTATTTAATGAAGCTGCCAGTTGAGGACCTGTGAGACGTCGATTTCTCAAACTAGAGACTCTAATGTACTTGTCTTGTTGCTCAGTTGTGCAGCGGGGCCTCCCACTTCTCTTTCTACTCTGGTTATAGCCTGTTTGTGCACTCCTCTGAAGGGAGTAGTACACACCCTTGTAGGAAATCTTAAGTTTCTTGGCAATTTCTGCATAATTTGGAGGTGTGCTTTGGGTCATTGTCCTGTTGTAGGATGAAATTGACTCCAGTCAAGTACTGTCCACAGGGTATGGCGTGACGTTACAAAATGGAGTGATAGACTTTCTTATTCAAAATCCCTTGTACAAATCTCCCACCTTACCAGCAGCAAAGCAACTGCAGACCATCACATTACCTCCAACATGCTTGACAGATGGCGTCAGGCACTCTTCCAGCATCTTTCCAGTTGTTCTGTGTCTTATAAATGTTCTTCTGTGTGATTCAAATATCTCAAACTTCGATTCTTCTGTCCATAACACTTTTTTTTCCAATCTTCCTCTGTCCAATGTCTGTGTTCTTTTGCCCATATTAATCTTTTCCTTTTATTAGCCAGTCTCAGATATGGCTTTTTCTTTGTCACTCTGCCTTGAAGGCCAGCATCCCGGAGCCATCTCTTCACTGTAGACGGTGACACTGGCGCTTTGCAGGTACTATTTAATGAAGCTGCCAGTTGAGGACCTGTGAGACGTCGATTTCTCAAACTAGAGACTCTAATGTACTTGTCTTGTTGCTCAGTTGTGCAGCGGGGCCTCCCACTTCTCTTTCTACTCTGGTTATAGCCTGTTTGTGCACTCCTCTGAAGGGAGTAGTACACACCCTTGTAGGAAATCTTAAGTTTCTTGGCAATTTCTTGCATGGAATATCCTTCATTTCTAAGAACAAGAATAGTCTTTCAAGTTTCACATGAAAATTCTCTTTTTCTGGCCATTTTGAGAGTTTAACGGAACCAACAAATTTGATGCTCCAGATTCTCAAGTAGTTCAAAGGAAGGTCAGTTTTATAGCTTCTCTAATCAGCAAAACTGTTTTCAGCTGTGCTAACATACTTGCACAAGGCTTTTCAAGGGATTTCTAAACATCCATTAGCCTTCTAACACAGTTAGCAAACACAATGTACCATTAGAACACTGGAGTGGTGGTTGTTGGAAATGGACCTCTATACACCTAGGTAAATATTGCATTAGAACCAGACGTTTGCAGCTAGAATAGTCATTTACCACATTAACAATGTATAGAGTGTATTTCTGTTTAGTTTAATGTTAGCTTCATTGAAACAAAATGTGCTTTCCTTTCAAAAATAAGGAAATATCTAAGTGACCCTAAATTTTTGAACTGTAGTGTACCTTGCCTTTGGTTACTGGGCTAGCATGTCTTGGCCAATACATAAGCTAAATATCTCTTTTTTTTTTTTCAAATATTCCTGTAGCAGTAATGCAATACCGGAGTTCCCTTATTCATTGTTCGCATTTTAGAGTGCAGCTGTATGTGTTTTGTAATAATGCCTTTTAGACCATGGTTCTGGTGTGGTCTAATAGGACATTGTAGCTGGCAGAACTGGAGGTCGTCATTTGACCTTAGGTTGCCATGGCAAAGATTGGTACTGTGGCGCCCTGGCCTAGCCAGGTCGTCACAGATAAAATACAAACACCCCCCACCCACATTAGACAGGGACACCAGCCAAACAAAAACCCTTGTTGCCTCCCTCCAGTGTCTGATGTGCACACCAGGTGGGGCGGAGCCAAGCGGTTGGCCCCACCCACCAAGGAGTTACCAGGCCTGGAGGCGGGAAAAGTAACAGAACAGCTTAGGAGTTTGAAGTGAGAGGAACAAGGGTGTCTGGGTTTGTGGCCCAGGCACTGACAGCAAGGTTGGCAGACGGTGGTGGCCGTCTGCAGGAGTGGTGGAGCAACGCGGAACCGTAGGACCGGGGTCAGGCGACGGCCCACCGGTACCGACCGGGGAGCGAAGTGAAGCCAGCACACCCAGGCAGGGCCATCGGCTCCTGACCAGGCTTGGAGCCGCCGTCAATAGTCAGATCCGAATGTGACTGGAACCCCAGGGGTTTCACAACAGCAAAAGTCCCGATTGAAGGAAACCGCCCACACCGTGAGGGTATACAGCTACCGCCTAAGGCTAGAGACCCAAGGGCCAGCGCCTGCGGGCAAACGGGCTCCTCCGGTACCCATACACCGGAGAGCGGACTACCGTTGGGAATCCATAGTAGTCAGAAGGAGAACATCAAGGTGCAGGGAAAGATAGCCGCCATCACCTGTCCGGGGAGAGACACTGCAGCCGGCTGCGGAACCCGTCCATCCAGCTGTTTGGTTTACCGAGGATTTTGTACCTTTCTTGCTGAGTGAGTACACTCGTGCCATCCGGCACCGCGCCGTGCTGTCCCTGCAACCTTGCACCTCACCAACCCTGCCTCCCCGTCACATCATCGGGCCCCAGGACCACCAACCCCTACCCACGGAGGGGGAAAACAACATCCCAGCTGCTCCTTACTATCGCTCTCGGGATACCCGTCATCAGCAGTGGTGGTGCCTAGCTTCACCACGACCCGTGGGTGGCGTCACGGACTAAATCCCCCAAACCAACCACCCCTTTCACTCACGGGCGAGGAGCGCCGCACGAGTCCCCGGATCTGGCCCACCGCTCGAGCCACCGAGCAGCAGCAGCAGCCGCAGCAGCGCCGGACCCGAGCGTTAGCAAGAGCGCAGCAGTGACGGCATCCTCCCCGCCCGCGACAACTTGGCGTCACGAACAGGATTGAACCCATCTACTTACCAGTAGAAGTGCACATTGTGATCTCCGCCGGCGGCGTCCGGACGAAAATTTTGAAGCGCAGCCATCTTGGCGCGAAAATCTCCCGCTTGAGCATCTTCTCTGAGCAGGGAAGGTGCGAAAGCGAAGCCCGGCCCCCAACAAACGGAAGTGCTGAAGAGTACCAAGGGGGCGCGAGAGTGTGTCTGTCTGATGTTGCCGAGGCTATAAAAGCGGGGACGCCAGGACTCTGCAAACATAACCGGTTCCTGGAAGCAGCTTGCAACATGTCCGCACCATCAGAGAGGCCCGAATCTCCGGAGCCTGCCCCCGGGACGGCGGCTTGGCTGAACACCCAAGTGATGCGCTGGACAGCAGAGATGGAGGAGCTGGCTGCTGTCGTGCGGGCGCATGAAATAGAGACCGGAGGACCGGCCGCTGCGACTGAAGGATCCGGTCTACCCCTGGCCCCAGCAGGGCCCGACCCATCGCCTGTACTGACCGCTCATACAACCCCACCCAGATCACCGTCCCCGATGGAGGTGGCAGAGTCTGTGTTGTCCCGCCAGGGCCCGGAGGCCCGAGAGGAAGCCGGCCCATCAACCGCTGGAGCGGGTAACGTAGACGAACCGGTAGCAGACCTCCCCACCCCAGCCGATGACGGGTCACTTGCCACTGAGGAGCCACAAGCCTGGGCTCAGCTGGAAACCGTTACCGGCCTGCCAAGTCCCACCAGTGGTTCCCTGGAGTCAGAGGACAGCGGCTCGGGGGCTGACACGGAGCCTGTCTCGGAGGATGAGGGAGTCTTCGGCCTGTATGACATGGAGGCCACTTACATCCCTTGGAGCGGAAATAATGGATACCGGGCAGCTCTTCCTCGTCACGCCTGCCGTGTGCTGGAGGGACTGGAACCCGTGCTTCTGCACCTGGAGCCGGGTGAGGAGTACGACAGTGAGCAGTAGTGGCAGCGGTTCGCCGTTGCAAGAAGTTGTCCCCCGTTGGGCCACTCAGCAGTTTGATTGAATGACTTTAATGAACCGTGAACCTTCACCTGATTGTCTAAGTGATTATTCCGGCCGTTGCCGGCAAGTTGTCCCCGGAGGGACCCTGTGTGTTTTACAACCTGCATGAGAGACTACTCATGGACATGGCCGAGAACTGGCAGGCCACCCACGAACTTGTGGGCTTGTAAATAAGTTGAGGGGTGATATTCCGTTGGAGCCGCCTCCGGAGAGGCAGATTGGAGGAAGGGCCCGCAGCAGAGCAGGCTTGGGCCCGGCCACCACCAGGACCGGTGGCCATCCTCCGGGGGTCAGGGGTCCCCCAAGGACATGGGGTCCCCTGAGGTGACAGCCGGGTGCGAGTAACCGTAACATACAAACACCCCCCACCCCCATTAGACAGGGACACCAGCCAAACAAAAACCCTTGTTGCCTCCCTCCAGTGTCTGATGTCCACACCAGGTGGGGCGGAGCCAAGCCGTTGGCCCCACCCACCGAGGAGTTCACAGGCCTGGAGGCGGGAAAAGTGACAGAACAGCTTAGGAGTTTGAAGTGAGAGGAGCAAGCACTTGGGTGTCTGGGTTTGTGGCCCAGGCACTGACAGCAAGGTTGGCAGACGGTGGTGGCCGTCTGCAGGAGTGGTGGAGCAACGTGGAACCGTAGGACCGGGGTCGGGCGATGGCCCACCGGTACCGACCGGGGAGTGAAGTGAAGCCAGCACACCCAGGCAGGGCCATCGGACCCCGACCAGGCTTGGAGCCGCCGTCAATAGTCAGATCCGAATGTGACTGGAACCCAGGGGTTTCACAACAGCAAAAGTCCCGATTATAGGCAACCGCCCACACCGTGAGGGTATACAGCTACCGCCTGAGGTTAGAGACCCAAGGGCCAGCGCCTGCGGACAAACGGGCTCCTCCGGTACCCATACACCGGGGAGCGGACTACTGTTGGGAATCCATAGTAGTCAGAAGGAGAACATCAAGGTGCAGGGAAAGACAGCCGCCATCACCTGTCCGGGGAGAGACACTGCAGCCGGCTGCGGGACCCGTCCATCCAGCCGTTTGGTTTACCGAGGACTTTGTACCTTTCTTGTTGAGTGAGTACACCCGTGCCATCCGGCACCACGCTGCACTGTCCCTGCAACCCTGCACCTCACCAACCCTGCCTCCCCGTCACATCATCGGGCCCCAGGACCACCAACCCCTACCCACGGAGGGGGAAAACAACATCCCAGCTGCTCCTTACCATCGCTCCTGGGATCCCCGTCATTAGCAGCGGTGGTGCCTATCTTCACCACGACCCATGGGTGGCGTCACGGACTAAATCCCCCAAACCAACCACCCCTTTCACTCACGGGCGAGGAGCGCCACTCGAGTCCTCGGATCCGGCCCACCGCTCGAGCCACCGAGCAGCAGCAGCAGCTGCCGCAGCAGCGCCAGACCCGAGCGTTAGTGAGAGCGCAGCAGCGACGGCGTCCTCCCCGCCCGCGACAGTACCTTTCCCAGCAACTTATATGGAGCGATCACTCTTGATCGTGACATTTAGGGGATTAAACAGCCATGGACGATATAGGCACCAACCCTGGCTGTGCAGCTGGAGCTAGGCTATCACTTCAGCCGAGCTTCCAGCAGTGATCAAGCAGGTACAGTTCTTATGCCTGCATGTTCGCCATGACATAATAGTATGTCTATTTTGAGGGAAGACCTGCAATATATGACATACCGGTCTGTCATATGCCAGGAAGGGGTTAAGCATCTTAAAAATAAGTTAAGACATTGAGTACCTATTTCAATATATATGATAACTTTGCATATGTGGAACATTCGCTATTGACATTCAGAAACCCAGATCATTATAATGCTATTAACACACCATATAAATATAATATCAATATTTGGCTTGTCCTTTTCCTAAAAATAAAACTCTGTAACTTTTATTTCTACCCCCCTGTCATTTTAATAAAGATAATTAAAAAAAAAAAAACAGCCTGGAAAATAATGAATTTACAACACTAATTAGAATGTAATTAAGTGTAAATACTATATTAGTGAAGCAGAAACAATGGTGATTATGCTACAAAATTGTTTTGTTTTTTTCATTTCCACTTCTTTGGTTTGCAGTGATTTTTTCCTCCGGCATTATGTGTATAAATGGAGGGTGGCATATCTACACAGAAGTGCGTACAATACCAGCATTACAGAGATCAGCTTTACTTTGCAGTAACTCTTGTTTCAAAAATGAAATGAATAAAAAAATGGAAAAATGGACAAAAGGTAGAGTTTAAACATTTCTAAACATTTCTTTTAGGGGATTTTTACCTTTTACATTGTACTTCAAACTAGTCCTGGTTTTGATAAAACTAGGATGTACAAGAGATCAGATCTTATGAAGAAGGTTTGATCTTCTATGAAAATATTATTAAATTGAAAAACTGTACAAAAAAGGCATGGACTGCACATCCAAAAATCAAAAAATGATTTAATGTCGTTAGGCAAAAATCTAAAAAACTGAACATGAGGTTCTTCGTTCTGATCAGAATGTATGAAGCCCACGTCAGAGTAAATATGTACCGTAAGTGGGCCCCTAGCCTTAACGGTGTGGCACTGTGAGCATCGCGGCGACAATGTACCAGCAGGGTCGGGTGAAATAGTGCTCAACAGCACCCAAGCTGCAAGACGGAGTCCCCATGACTCCAGAGCACGCCGCCCCACAGGCACAGCACTAGATTAAAAATGCCCATCACACCAATACCAAGTAAGTAGGAGTCAAATACACACCACCAGGGCCGGATTAAGGTTGGTGGGGGCCCCTGGGCAGAAAATCTGGTGGGGGCCCCATAAACGTTAACATTTTTAGCCATAACAGTAGAGCACGAACTGTAGCATTTAGATATAAATCCAATAAACATGTATCTTAAGGCCCCGTCACACTAAGCAACATCGCTGCTAACGAACAACTTTTGTGACGTTGCTAGCGATGTTGCTGTGTGTGACATCCAGCAACAACCCGGCCCCTGCTGTGAGGTCGTTGGTTGTTGCTGAATGTCCTGGGCCATTTTTTAGTTGTTGCTGTCCCGCTGTGAAGCACAGATCGCTGTGTGTGACAGCGAGACAGCAACAACTAAATGTGCAGGCAGCAGGAGCCGGCTTCTGCGGAGGCTGGTAACCAATGTAAACATCGGGTAACCAAGAAGCCCTGTCCTTGGTTACCCGATATTTACCTTTGATACCAGCCTCCGCCGCTCTCACTATCAGTGCTGGCTCCTGCTCTGTGCACATGTAGCTGCAGCACACATCGGGTTAATTAACCCGATGTGTGCTGTAACTAGGAGAGCAAGGAGCCAGCGCTAAGCAGTGTGCGCTGCTCCCTGCTCTGTGCACATTTAGCTGCAGCACACATCGGGTTAATTAACCCGATGTGTGCTGTAACTAGGAGAGCAAGGAGCCAGCGCTAAGCATTGTGCGCTGCTCCCTGCTCTGTGCACATGTAGCTGCAGCACACATCGGGTTAATTAACCCGATGTGTGCTGTAACTAGGAGAGCAGGGAGCCAGCGCTAAGCATTGTGTGCTGCTCCCTGCTCTGTGCACATTTAGCAGGGAGCCAGCGCTCAGTGTCGGGACCGATATCGCAGCGTGTAAAGCGGCCTTTACTCACATATTTTTAATTGATCCCAATGTTAAGGCAGCCAGGGACGGCTCCAGGTTTTTGTGGTCCCCGGTTGAGTCTCAGTGGGCCCCATCCACACACAGACACACACATACACATACAGGCATACGTACATATACATATTTGAAGACAAATTCACAAAAATACATTTAAACAGACAAATATATGCACAGTCATATACACTGACATACATGCAGACACAGACGCATTACAGGTGTTAATATGGAGAAGTCACAAGCAGCCTCACTCACCTCTCCCGCTTGTTTTCAGCTCCTCCAGGACATATGGCTGTGTTGCATGATGGCCATCAATAACAGACATGACTGCACACCATGCACACTGACACAGCACTGATGTATATACATCACAGGAGGGGCTGGGGCCTACAATAAATACATTACAGGAGGGGCAGGGGGCATAGACATTACTGGGGGGGGGCATAGACGTTACTGGAGTGGCAAACCGCTCTGGTGGCGTACACATTACTGGGATGGGTGGCTTAGCGCTCTGGGGGACCCATATAGTTCTGGGGTGCCGCATAGACTGCTCTGATTCATATATACACACACACAGCTCTGCTTCACACACACAGCTCTGCTACACACACACAGCTCTGCTTCACACACACAGCTCTGCTTCACACACACAGCTCTGCTTCACACACACAGCTCTGCTTCACACCACACATCTTTCTTCAGCTCTGCTTCACACACACAGCTCTGCTTCACACACACACACAGCTCTGGTTCACACCACAAATCTTTCTTCAGCTCTGCTTCACACACAGCTCTGCTTCACACCACACATCTTTCTTCAGCTCTGCTTCACACACAGCTCTGCTTCACACCACACATCTTTCTTCAGCTCTGCTTCACACACACACACACACAGCTCTGCTTCACACCACACATCTTTCTTCAGCTCTGCTTCTCTCACACACACACACACAGCTCCGCTTCACACCCCACATCTTTCTTCAGCTCTGCTTCTCTCACACACACACACAGCTCTGCTTCACACACAGACACACACAGCTCTGCTTCACACACAGACACACACACAGCTCTGCTTCACACCACACATTTCTTCAGCTCTGCTTCACACACACACACAGCTCTGCTTCACACACACACACCTCTCTTTCACACACACTCACACACATCTCTGCTTCACACACAGACACACACAGCTCTGCTTCACACCACACATATTTTTTCAGCTCTGCTTCACACACACACATAGCTCTGCTTCACACACACACAGCTCTCTTTCACACACACTCTCACACAGCTCTGCTTCACACCACACATTTCTTCAGCTCTGCTTCACACACAGCTCTGCTTCACACACACAGCTCTCTTTCACACACACACACAGCTCTGCTTCACACACAGACACACACACAGCTCTGCTTCACACCACACATATTTTTTCAGCTCTGCTTCACACACACACATAGCTCTGCTTCACACACACACAGCTCTCTTTCACACACACTCTCACACAGCTCTGCTTCACACCACACATTTCTTCAGCTCTGCTTCACACACAGCTCTGCTTCACACACAGACACACACACAGCTCTGCTTCACACCACACATTTCTTCAGCTCTGCTTCACACACAGCTCTGCTTCACACACAGACACACACAGCTCTGCTTCACACACAGACACACACAGCTCTGCTTCACACACAGACACACAGCTCTGCTTCACACACAGACACACACACACACACACAGCTCTGCTTCACACCACACATTTCTTCAGCTCTGCTTCACACACAGCTCTGCTTCACACACACACACAGCTCTCTTTCACACACACACTCACACACACAGCTCTGCATCACACACACAGCTCTGCATCACACACACAGCTCTGCATCACACACACAGCTCTGCATCACACCACACATCTTTCTTCAGCTCTGTCCCTACCTGCTCTGATGCCATCCTCCTGCTGCTCCGGTATAGGCCGCCATCCTCCTTTGTGTTTTAAGGATGGATAAATATATGAATATATAAACAGATCACTCTATGATGAGTAATCCGTGTAAAAAGGGAATATGATGTAAAAAATTCTTATGCCTCGTTATTTAAAGAAAGAAAGGGGGGAGGGTTGTTATAAAAAGGGGTTATTTATTTTGGTGTATTTTATAGAGTGAGTGAAGATCATAAAATTAAATCTCTAGGAGATGAGCCTGTGTATGGGATTATTATAAAAAAGGGGGTTATTATAAAGGCTCATACACAAGCTCATCTCCTAGAGATTTCACAATTTTATGATCTTCACTCACTCTATAAAATACACCAAAATAAATAACCCCTTTTTTAATCCCATACACAGGCTTATCTCCTAGAGATTTCACAATTCTATGATCTTCACTCACTCTATAAAATACACCAAAATAAATAACCCCTTTTTATAACAACCCTCCCCCCTTTCTTTCTTTAAATAACGAGGCATAAGAATTTTTTACATCATATTCCCTTTTTACACGGATTACTCATCATAGAGTGATCTGTTTATATATTCATATATTTATCCATCCTTAAAACACAAAGCCCCGCCCCTCCCCCTTCTTCACATCTCCCTGCATATAGCGGTGGATCTGATCACTTTCTTTTATCCCCGTCCAGCGCACGCGCTGTACTGTTTTTTCCCACGGTTTGAACTCACACCACCTTTCATCATTGGAAACCGCTCACTCCCTCTGCTCTGCGCATGCGTCCCCTCATTTCTCCCACGGTCCGAACTTTAAATTCACCTTTCCACTATAGGGATACCCATTCCCCTCGCAAGGGCTCTGATTAATTTGCCCTGTCCCCCCCCCCTTTGTTGTGGTAATATCCACTTCCTTTTTGCTCCAGAGAGATACCGGCTCGTTTTTTTCCCCTCCATTCTTGTTCATTGTTTCTCGTTTTTATACGGGAGTCCCAATTTACCCTAGTTTTTATCAATTCACATACACTCTGTATAAGCACAATAAAAGTATCACACACATTTTCTTTTTATATATAGATTTATAGTTCACATTTTTGATTCAAGCTTTATAGATCTCTCGCAGTCACTGCTTCACAGTACCCTTCAAAGAATGGAATAGTGGGTAGAGAATATCTCTCCCATTGTTTCCTTGGCATTCCCTTAGGTTCAAGCCTGATCATCCTTATATATTAAACATTTTCCATTTTGTTCCTTTTTTTCCCTTTTCTCTTTCCTTCTCTTGCAGAAAAAGACAATGGTTTCTTTTCTTCTCTGGTTAAATTATTTCACTAAGGGTATGCTTTCCATTCTAAATCTGGTGGAAGGTAAACCTTTTTATTTAATGTGTAACACCATGCAGTATTTGTGTTCCCTTTTTCAATCATGACGTAGCTTCACTCCTCGTGGCTATGAGTCATGAGATAATGAGATTATCTCCAGGAGCGTGACTTCTCCTGGATACTTCTATATTTCTTGCATCTGTATGATATTTTTCCCTGAAGAAGGAGGCGCGCATGCCTCTGAAACGCGTAGGAATGTTTCAATAAAAGAATATCCATTTTTATAACACCTTTTTGTGGTTTATAGCGCGGTAAAAAAACCCGTTTTTTCACTCTGAACATTTATAGCTCTCTCTCCAACGGGGCCGCTGCTTAACCACTCCAGCACTCACATATGTCTGCACAGGGGTTGTGACTGGCACAACCTGATCAGGTGAGTGTATTCATTTCTTTTTCTTCTTAACCCATATACCGGGTAAGACCCTATTTTGCGCCTTTTTCCCTTCTCAGAGTTTCTCTTCAGATGGTGTGCCTGTGAGGGTGTGTGGCCTGGTGTGATGGAAACTCAGCCTCGAAGCAGGAGAGCTGTGAGGCACTAGGTAGACTGTCTCTTTAGTGGGGGTTGACATGACTCGCCCACCCCAGGGCTATGGGACACCCGGTGCCGGGCCGGACTAGTCCGGTGGTAGTCAGTGGTGGCTGGGCCCGGCTCCGTGGCCCTGGTGGGTGTCAGTTGAATATGTGGCTGATGACTTTAATGTTTGTGTTCGTGACGCCACCTGTGGTATGCGGCTATTAAGCCGCCGCTGCGGTATGAGGCCTCCGGGATAGTGTTATGGCAGCAATGGTGGTACTGCTCCCCACAGGTGGAGCAATGCCCGGGGCACAGTTGGTGTTTGTGGAAGTCTATGGTGCTGCGTGACTAACACGGTGCAGGGCCGACAAGCAATGAAAGAAACAGGCACAAACAGTAGTCTCTTTACCTTCTCCTCTTTTACTCGGCAGAAACTTAGTCCAGGGAGACCGTCACAGATGGTAAAGATGATCCGGCCGGCCTGGAAGTGCCTGGGGTGATCTTTGGCCAGTTGAGTATGAGGCCTACTCCTTAATCTTTCTCTGCTGTTTTAGGACACTGCACTTTGGGTTCGCAATTGCCCTCTTGCTGCTGGGACTTGTTGTTCGTCCCCTTTTCTGTGTGGTAGACTGCGCAGGCCCTCTCTGGTGCTTCTCTGCTGGAGCCCACACCAGGCCCTTGGGATGCAGTTGTACCTTCAGATTGCTTCTGGGACAGGGGGCTTACAGCTCTCCTGCCCTCCGGATTCAGCTACCAGGGATGGATTTTATGCCCTGGCAACTACAGACTCCGATGTCCGAGTCCCTGCTGTGCCTCTCTGCTCCCCTTGCTTCACTGGGCCAAGCTATCCCAGCTCTAGGCCCCAGTTTACAAGGCAGCACTACTCTGCGTCTGCACTCTTTCACTCCTGTGTCCAGACTAACTACCACTTCCTCCTTCCAGCCAGACTTAAGGAATGCTCCCTGAAGTTCCAGGTTCAGAGCTCCCCCTGCTGGCCGGAGGGAGAACTGTGTTGAGTGTTAACTTACTGGCCAATAGATCTCCCAATTACCTCCAGGCTCAGCATTAACCCTTCTGGGAGGGCAATGCTGTTGTGGCGACCAGGTCCTGGGGCGCCACACTCCCCCTTAGTTAAATTCAGTACTCCCGGACTGTAGAGACAAACATGACATGTTAGAACATTTCATCCCATTATGGGAGGCGCAATTACTTTAACGTTACAACCTTAAACATTACTATAAGAGTCCAGTGTGGCTCCCTGCCGGGTGTCCATTACACTGCTCCATGGGGGACCCGCCGCGTTCAAACCCCCAACGTAGGCTCTGGGCGTGCGTCAGAGCATTGATGACCCCACTCTATGCACGCCGGACGGGTTTTTCTTCAGGGGTGTTGAGCACACTGGTGCTAACTATGAACAATTTAGGTGTTGGCCACCCATAGTCCAGTGGCCCAATTGTCCATTTTCGCAATCAAAGAAAAAGAAAACATTTTGTACACAACATGACAGACATTTTGCATAACTATTTACATCCTAATAAGCACTCTTTCCCTTATACAGTTGACTCCCTATACCTTAGAGGGGGTTGTCCCCGAGTGCTGCGCTGGGACCTACGTAGCTCTGGTGTTTGCCCCTGACTACGTGGTGCGTCTTCTATCTCAGCACTACAGGTGGGCCTAACCCCCATAGGTAAGCGTGATGGTTGCCTTTGTGATCTAAGAGTCGCCAAGGGTATGACAGGTTCACCACTGACAGGGGGTTGATTCTCCTGTTCCACTGCTGGCGTGTCATCTCGTGCTGGAGCGGACGATTCTTTAGGTGGATCCGGAACCTTTTCTGTTTCTGGCTCGACCAACTGCGGAAACGTCAAAACTGGTACCACTATGGCATTGTTTATTCGGGTCCAAGTTTTGGGGAACTTTCCAAGGATGGTTTGAATCATCTCCCCTTCTTTCTCTTGACTTTGGGGACTTCCTTGTACTCCTTCCATTTCTCTTTGGATTCTGCACCGTTCAGGGCACGCTTTCAGGCGGTCTCGGGAAATTGCTTGATAGGTCTTGCCTTCATCTTTGCTTATGAGGCATACCTTACTATTGTCAAAGTTGGAGGGGATAATGGTGTAGGGCTCGTTTTCCCACTGATCATCCAATTTATGCGTCTTCCGCTTCTTCTTGAGGACTTGTTCTCCAGGTGCTAAGGGAGTTGCTGGGGCTGTTTGATTGTAATGCTGTTCTTGTCTCGTTCTTGCTTGAGACAGGCTCCTCTCTACGCACTCCTGGACCTTACGGTACCGCTGCTGCCGTTCTGTATCCCAATCCTCTATTTCTTGAACCGCCTCAGGCGACACAGTCCCCATCTCAAAGTCTACAGGCAACTTGCCTGGTCTGGCTCGCATCAGGTAAGCGGGGCTGCAGTTGGTCGAATTCACTGGGATGTGGTTGTACAGGTCTACCAGATCTGGCAACTTTTCTGGCCATTGGTTCCTTTCCTCCAGCGGTAGGGTCTTCAGCATATCAATAACCACATGGTTCATTTTCTCGCACAGTCCATTGGTTTGGGGGTGGTACGGTGTGGTTCGGATTTTCTTACAACCGTACATGTTACAGAACTCTTGGAACACTTCAGCCTCGAATGCAGGACCCTGATCAGTCAGTACCCTTTCCGGATAGCCGTGAGGTCGACAGAAGGATGCCTGGAACGCTCTAGCTGCTGTCCTGGCTGTCTGGTCCTTCACAGGCACTACTACCAGGAAACGAGAGTAATGGTCCACAATGGTGAGGGCGTACACATAGCCTGACCGGCTTGGTGTTAACTTCACGTGGTCCAGGGCCACCAACTCCAGGGGCTGCTTTGTGACAATTGGCTGTAGGGGAGACCTTTGGCTGGCATCGTCTTTCCGCCTCAGGTTACACGGGCCACAGTCTCGGCACCACTTCTCGATCATCTTCCTCATGTGCACCCAATAGAACCGATCACGGAGTAGGGCCTCCAACTTCTTCCACCCGAAGTGTCCTGCGTTATCATGATACGCTGCTAGGACCATTGGAGCATCTCTCTGCGGAACCACTATCTGCCAGACAAGTTCATTTGTTCGATAGTTGACATATCTCTTGCAGAGCTTGCCTTGGTAGGTGAACAGTCGTCCCCTCTCCTTCCACAGCTGCTGGGCTTCCTCTGGAGCGTCTGGGCCAAGATGGGTCTCAGCTTGCGCTAGCTTCTCTTTGACCAATCGCACGGCCGGGTCACCGTTCTGTGTTTCTTCCCAATTATGGTGGAGTAAGGGGTTGACCGAGACCCCGTGCTGGCTTGAGCGCTTCACTCCCACAGCATGCTCACACTGGGACACACCTTGGTGATGGAAAGCCGGTAACTCTATCTCTTCGAGTTCATCCATGTCTTCTCCAGACTCGGGCAAGTGAGGCATTCTGGACAGCGCATCAGCATTGTTATTCTTCTTGCCAGCCCGATACTTGATGGTAAAGTCAAAGTTAGACAGCCGGGCCATCCATCGCTGTTCCATCGCACCTAACTTGGCTGTTGCCAGGTGTGTCAACGGATTGTTGTCCGTGAAGATGGTGAACTTGGCCGATGCCAGATAGTGCTTGAAGCGTTCAGTCACTGCCCAAACAATAGCGAGGAACTCCAGCTTGAAGGAACTGTAGTTTTCTGGATTCCTTTCTGTGGGCCGAAGCTTCCTACTGGCGTACGCTATCACCCTCTCTCTGCCTCCCTGTACCTGGGACAGAACTGCTCCCAGTCCCACGTTGCTGGCGTCTGTATACAGTACAAACGGTTGGCTGTAGTCAGGGTAGGCCAGAATTTCTTCTCCCGTGAGAGCCCCTTTCAGCCGGACAAAGGATGTTTCCAGTTGGCTGCTCCATTCAAATGGAGGGCTCTGCTTCTTAGCCTGCTTTGGCTGGCCCACCAGGAGATCTTGAAGGGGCGCTGCTATCTTGGTGAAACCATCAATGAACCTTCGGTAGTAGCCCACCAGTCCAAGGAACTGCCGCACCTCCTTCACTGTGGTGGGTCTTGGCCAGTCCTTGATTACAGTGACTTTCTCCGGATCAGGTGCCACACCTTCTGCGCTGACCACATGACCCAGGTACTGTACCTTTGGCTTCAAGAGGTGACATTTGGACGGCTTGATCTTCAGGCCATATTTCGACAAGGATTCAAACACTTCTGCTAAGTGCTTCAGGTGGTCCTCATAAGTCTTGGAGTAGACTATTACGTCATCCAGGTACAACAGCACGGTTTCAAAGTTGTGGTGGCCCAAGCAGCACTCCATCAACCTTTGGAATGTCCCTGGGGCGTTGCAGAGCCCGAATGGCATACAATTGAACTCACAGAGGCCCATTGGTGTCGTGAATGCAGTCTTCTCCTTGTCCGCCTCTGCCACGGGAACCTGCCAATACCCACTGGTGAGATCCAAGGTGGAGAAATAGTTAGCTGACTTTAAGGCTGTTAGTGACTCCTCTATTCTGGGCAGTGGATAAGCATCTTTATGTGTAATGCGGTTAATTTGCCTGTAATCTACACACATTCTCATTGTACCATCTTTTTTCTTTACGAGCACTAGTGGAGCTGCCCAGGGGCTACAACTATCTCTGATAACCCCAGCCTCCTTCATTTCCCGTAACATTTCCTTGGCACACTGATACTGTGCGGGGGGTACAGGGCGGTATCTCTCTTTAATGGGATGATGATCACCCGTGGGGATTTGATGTTTAACCCCTTTCACCTGCCCAAAATCTAGGGGGTGTTTGCTGAAGACCCGCTCGTACTCCTGTACCACCCGGTAAACCCCATGCTTTTGGTGCGAGGGGGTGGAGTCGGTGCCTACATGTAATTTTTGGCACCAGTCTTCCGGCTGCCCCTTGGAGCCATTGTCTTCCGCCTGGTCGGACGGGATCAAGGGTTCCACTGCTTTAATGGTATTGTTACTGACAGTGTACAGTTTTGCTACAGTGGCGTACCGGGGCAATTTGGCCTCCTCCTCCCCACAATTCAGGACACGGACGGGCACTCTCCCCTTGCGGACGTCCGCTACCCCTCTGGCTATCAGGACTCCAGGCCTACTGTCTGAATACACTGGTTCTACCAAGGCATGGTAATCCTGACCCTTGAGGCCTATTGCTGCCCGACACCATATCAACATTTCACTTCTTGGGGGTATTACAATGGGGAGGGGGTCACTTACCCTCACACTGCCAATTTCTCCTCCGGCTAGCTCTACTTGCTGCCTCCTCATCAGGGCTCTGATCTCCCTCTGTAGGACACGCTGCTGCCCGGAGCTGGCAGTTTCAGACGCCTGTTGTAACAAAATTATCACTTCGGCAATACAATTTTCTATCACATTTGTACCAAGGGTTAGCAGTGGGTCAGATTCCTTGCGATCAATATCTACAATTATCATCCCCTGACATGGCAATTCCACCCGCCCCACTTTAATGGTTACTTCTTTGTACCCAATTTGAGGTAAGGGCTGACCATTACTAGCCACAATCGTTAAATCATCATCTGGGCCATGGTCAATGTCTGAATCAGCCCAATATCTTTTGTACAGTTTGTGGGGGATGGTTGTTACCTGGGACCCCGTATCCAGGAGGGCATTCAAAGGGATCCCATCCAGCACAATGGGAAGGACCGGTCGTCCTCCCACATACTTGCTGCGGCTGGGGTTTGAGCCGGGCTTCCTCACACCTGGGGGTTGGCTCCTGGCCCCAGGCTCAGCCCGTTTAAAGGACAGCGTCGTGCAATGTGGCCCGCCTGGTTGCAGTGGCGGCAGATCGGTTGTCCTGTTGAATCATACCGGTCTGTGTCTCTGCCTCGGGTCGGCGGAATCCTCCTCTGTCGCATCCATGGGACGTCTTCTGGGCTGGAGGCCAACTCGATTTTTGCAGGCGAGGGGGTCATTTGTAGAGACTGCACGGTCTTGGCAAGGGCAGCCACAGTCTTGGTCAGCTCCTGGAACTGCTGTCTGAGCTCCGCAGTGGGATCCTTATCCAGGGACTGCGCCTCAGCCCCTGCAGTGGCTCGTGTTGCAGGCACCACCCCGGGGTACGTGATAGCAAGAGGCCGGAGGGGTACTGGGTCATCCGGTGTAGATTCTCTCAGTACCCGGATGGCCTGGTCCTTAAACTTGGCAAAGTCCAGAGCAGGGTTCTGCAGGACCAGGATACGCAGCTGGGTCCTGTGGGCATCTGACAGGAGCCCCTCTATGAACTGCTCAGTTAGGAGTTTGTCTTCTTCACGTACACTCTCTGGGTCCACCTGTTTAACTGCTTTCAGGGCCTCCTGCAAGTTTAAGGCATAGTCCCTTAGGCTGTCTGTGGCCCGTTGCTTGCACCCAAAGAATCTCATCTTTATCTCTGCTGCGGTGCGGGTGTCAAAAGTACTCTTTAGCTTGGCCAGTATCTGGGCTGCTGTCCCTTTATCTGTATCAGGCCAGGACTTCGCTTCACGCTGGGCTGCGCCGGCTAGCTGTCCCATTAATATGCCCACCTTCTGGCTCTCAGTCAGAGGATACACCCGGAACAAGCTGTGCAGGCTTTCTCTGAAGTCACTCAAGGTATGGGACTCCCCGGAGTACTGCGGCAGCCATTCTGCTCCTGGTATGTACGGCATGGTGATCGGCATTACCGGCGCTACAGTGGGGGCTGGGGCGACGGCGACTGGGACTACTTCGGCCGGTGCTGCGGCGCCCTGGGCGATGGCAGCCACCTGCTCTCCCTCGGAGTCGGACATCTTCCTCCCCCTTAGTGAACCTTACCAGGCTCCGTTCACTTTTCAAATTTTCTTCCGGGTCGCGCGGGGTTAACAGCGCTCTGCTCTGATGGCGCGCTCCCTTCGCGCTCTTTGTCAGGCACGCCCCCCTTCTTCCTGCGCTCGGCGCGGCTAATGGCGGCGGCAATTTACAACCAGTACACAGTCTTTTACACAGTTCTTCAGGCGCACAGTACCCGATGTGACCGGGCACGAAATCCTGTTCGTGACGCCAAAAGTTGACTCGCCCACCCCAGGGCTATGGGACACCCGGTGCCGGGCCGGACTAGTCCGGTGGTAGTCAGTGGTGGCTGGGCCCGGCTCCGTGGCCCTGGTGGGTGTCAGTTGAATATGTGGCTGATGACTTTAATGTTTGTGTTCGTGACGCCACCTGTGGTATGCGGCTATTAAGCCGCCGCTGCGGTATGAGGCCTCCGGGATAGTGTTATGGCAGCAATGGTGGTACTGCTCCCCACAGGTGGAGCAATGCCCGGGGCACAGTTGGTGTTTGTGGAAGTCTATGGTGCTGCGTGACTAACACGGTGCAGGGCCGACAAGCAATGAAAGAAACAGGCACAAACAGTAGTCTCTTTACCTTCTCCTCTTTTACTCGGCAGAAACTTAGTCCAGGGAGACCGTCACAGATGGTAAAGATGATCCGGCCGGCCTGGAAGTGCCTGGGGTGATCTTTGGCCAGTTGAGTATGAGGCCTACTCCTTAATCTTTCTCTGCTGTTTTAGGACACTGCACTTTGGGTTCGCAATTGCCCTCTTGCTGCTGGGACTTGTTGTTCGTCCCCTTTTCTGTGTGGTAGACTGCGCAGGCCCTCTCTGGTGCTTCTCTGCTGGAGCCCACACCAGGCCCTTGGGATGCAGTTGTACCTTCAGATTGCTTCTGGGACAGGGGGCTTACAGCTCTCCTGCCCTCCGGATTCAGCTACCAGGGATGGATTTTATGCCCTGGCAACTACAGACTCCGATGTCCGAGTCCCTGCTGTGCCTCTCTGCTCCCCTTGCTTCACTGGGCCAAGCTATCCCAGCTCTAGGCCCCAGTTTACAAGGCAGCACTACTCTGCGTCTGCACTCTTTCACTCCTGTGTCCAGACTAACTACCACTTCCTCCTTCCAGCCAGACTTAAGGAATGCTCCCTGAAGTTCCAGGTTCAGAGCTCCCCCTGCTGGCCGGAGGGAGAACTGTGTTGAGTGTTAACTTACTGGCCAATAGATCTCCCAATTACCTCCAGGCTCAGCATTAACCCTTCTGGGAGGGCAATGCTGTTGTGGCGACCAGGTCCTGGGGCGCCACAGACACCTTTAAAGGGAACCAACCTCCAGGTTTGTGCCCTATAAACTAGAGGCAGTGCCATAATGGCACTAGGATGCTGATTAAAATTATTCCTTTAGATAAGAAATTCAAGGCTTGATTGCAGAATAATCCTTGTTCAAACCTTTAGAACTGACATAATTTGTGCACACACTAGATCATTGGGGTGGGACTTTGTAGGTCGGATCCTCTGTAACGATCCTCCTCTTGCCTTGCCTCCTTTTCTTAATTTAAATTTTGCGCTGCCACTGCCATTACCACTGTATGCGGTGTGTGCACATTACTATTTTGATGTTGTCTTCAATAAAATGGCTATCTCAAGTGCCATTTTATAGAAGACACTGTGGAGACTAATATGAGTGCAAATTTAATTATTTTTTCATCAGAGAATGCGCTGCTGCCGCTCATAGTCATCTCCATAGTGTCCTCAATAAAATGGTGCAAACTGGTAGTTGGTTCCCTTTATGGCTAGGGACTATTGATGAGTGAACCCCCGATGTTCGAGATCGGGAGACTCACCCAAACATTTTATAAAGTTTGTGTTAGGGGTCAGAGATAACGCGAACTTGCGTCCGAACCCCGAACTTGGATTTTAAAGGTATGTGATGGGGCATGGGGAGCTGAAAAATAAAGAATATAGTTAATAATAAACATAGTCATTATACTTACAGGTCCCGCGACGCATCCTACAGAGTCTGTCTCCTGGCCGCTTCTGCTTCTGGTTCTAAACATTGCTGTGCCCACGGGTAACCACCACTGACTACAGGACCTTCCATGACATCATAGCCATGTGACCAGTCTGGTATGAATGTTGTATTACTTCGCGGGTTACAGACTGATCACATGGCTATGACATCATTGAAGGTCCTGTAGTCAATGGTGGTTACCCAGGGGCACAGCTGACCGAGCTCAGCTATGCACCCGGATGAAGTCTCTGACTACTCTCAGCTGAGTCTGTGTGAGCAGACCTGTGTTTGTCTTCTGACACAGATGTAGCAGAGCTGAAGATGCTCTACTGCCTTTGGACTACGTCGGAGGAGTTTTTTTGGGTAATACAGATGGAGTCCTAACTGTTTTCCGTTTTCTTTCTAATAAAATATTTTTTTTCTCTGTGTTGTTTTATTTTACTGTTAAAATAACAGACAATCACAGACTCTGTCACAGAGTGGGCGTCTGTGATTGGATGCTAAAGGAACTTGAATCCAACCCATACATTCTAGCATCTAGAATGTATGGGCAGATTCCAGGTTACTTGAAGAGCCAATCACAGATGCCCATTCAGCATGACAGCATCTGTGATTGACTGCTGGGTCTCTCACACATATAGTAGTGTAAAAATAAATAAATAATTAAACAAATGACATAGCACTCTGCAGTATTTCTGATTCTCAGCACAGATAAAGTGGACGGCTACGGGCTGCCACCCCATCTGCCTGGATTTACCTTGGCTGGCAATCAAAATACAGAAAGCCCATTAATTTTTTCTTAATTATTTAAAAAAATAATAAAAAAAAATGCGTGGCTCCCGCTGTATTTTGATCGCCAGTCAGGTTAAACCTGGCAGCTGGGGGCTAGGATTCTCAGCGTGGTAATACCCAAGCGTTGTGGGCCCCCCATGCTAAAAACTGCAGCCCGCAGCCACCCCTGGAAATGGTGCACTGTTTCTCAGTGCCATTTCCAGGCGCTCTACCCGACTTGTCCAGCGGTCCTGATGGCGGTGGCACAATGGGAAATAAAGGGGTTAATACCAGCTTTGTATTCTCAGCTGGTACTAAGCCTGAAATTATTGGTGTCATGCTAAATTAGACATGGCCAGCATAAATTTCTGGTAAATAGTAAAAAAAACCACAACATATAGAATTTTGTTTTATATTGGAAATAAAACAAAAAACAACATTTAGAGATTCAATCTTTATTATAAAAAAATTCTTAGTCCGACGTAGTCCACAGGAAGAGCATTGTCAGCTCTGCTTCTGCTTCATCACTCTGTACAGACAAGTACCTCTACAGAGCGAGAAGCACGCTGATAGTCATGGTATGATTCCACTTATGTATGACTCGTGCATGTCTCGCATTGCATCACCTCGCACAGCGCACACTCTCCTGACAGGAGCGCCTAAGCTGCATGGAAATACATGCAGCCGACCCACTCCTGTCAGGATATTGTGCGCCGTGCGGGGTGATAATGATGTGAGACTCGCACAGTACAGTCAAGATTCAATTGAGTCCATGAGCCATGGACTCGGGTGAACCCTGACGTCACCACGAACATGGCCGAAAACAGCCAAAGACTGCCGAGTGAAAGCAGTGCAGTGAATAACCCCGGAAGTTAATGATCGGACCCGGAAGCAGAAGCCGCCATCAGACAGAGTCTGCAGGACATGTCACAGGACCTGTAAGTATAATCATAATTTATGATTATGAATCACTGCAGCAGTGGTTGGTGCACGGTACCGCACTATAAGGTTTAGGATAGGGACCCACTCAAGAGGTTTGCCGTGAAGTGGAAGTGGCCTTAATACGATCTGATCAGAATGGTAACAAAAGAACCTCATGTTCTATTTAATTAATTTTTTGCCTAGCGGCTTTAGATCATTGTATTTTTGTGGGATGTGCGATCCATGTCTTTTTCTTCATAGCATGTTATACAACTTTCTATCCCCCTCTTTTTTTGCTTGGATCTGCACTCCCCCCATTTGGCACAGGTGATTTTAATCAGCAGGAGACTGCAAGAGGGGTCAGCCTTTTTTGCTCCCAGTCCACATATGGGAGCCAGTGGGAGGTGAGTGCGCAGCTCCTCTCACCGAGTGCTGGTACTGTGTAGTGGCCGCTGTTGTGGTGGTGTCGTGTCAGTGGGGCACTGCGACCTGGAGCCCTCGGGGCTTTGCCTTGCAGCATGGGTGCTGTGAGGCACCAGGTCGCATGCCCTGCTGGCGCTTTGTCGCTGCAGCAGTGGTTGGTGCATGGTACCGCACATAAGGTTTAGGATAGGGACCCACTCAACAGGTTTGCCGTGAAGTGGCAGTGGGCTTAATACAATCTGATCAGAATGGTAACAAAAGAACCTCATGTTCTATTTAATTAATTTTTTGCCTAGCGGCTTTAGATCATTGTATTTTTGTGGGATGTGCGATCCATGTCTTTTTCTTCATAGCATGTTATAATCATAATTTTTTTTAACAATGTGCTTTTTTTACAGCCCCTAGACCCGAACTGTAATACAGTACGAGCTTCCCAGGAAAGCTTGTGTTCGGGATCGTGTGCACGAATACTATGTGTTTGGTACAGATCCCGAACTTTACAGTTCCGGTTCACCCATCACTACTACGAACCCATTGAGAGGTTCACTGTGATGTGGTAGTGGGCTTTATACAGTCTAATCAGACTGTTAAACTAAGAACCCAATGTTTGCCTAGCTGCACTAGATTAATGTCTGACTTTTGGATGTGCAGTCAATATCTTTTTTTATTGTCTTGGCATTTTTAAAGTGAACTTGACAGCTCATGGGAAAAAAAGAAATAAAGAAGCTCACCCCAACAATATTATTTGTGATACACTGGAAAGTTGATGAATGGTTGCCAATTACTGCTGGGGATGGTCTACATTAGCGGACAGCTGATACATGTTGCCAGATCCACAAGCAGCATGTGTGAAACATTGGTTGTATGATCCCAGCCAAGTATGTTTTACTTTCAAATGCTCCAGAGAAAAACATAAAAGCAGCTGTGGACTGAGCCACGTTGGAGACTAGTCGGACAGGCAGATCCCAGGTGGCTTCTATTACAACATTCATTTTAGAAATTAAAGTTTTATGTAAGGAGGGCAGATTACGATATTTTTCATTTTATAAGATGCACTGGATTATAAGACGTACCCCAAATTTAGAGAAAAAAAAGGTAAAAAAAAATAAAAAATATGGGGTCCGTCTTATAATCTGGTAGTGTTTTACTGGGAGGGGTGGCGGTGGTGAAGTGGGATCACAGAAGGCGGGATGGTGGGGGAATATGGCGATGCTGCGGGCGGGTTTCCCAGATTCTTGCTGCAGGTACTGTGATGCAGGAACATCCAGAAACTGTCGGCGGTACATGCTTCTAAGAAATGGTGTAAAATAAAAATTTTGAGATCCCAGCAATGCCCTTGGCGTCAAAACAGCTTGTTCCACAAATGGTCATATGAATGGATATTTAAAATACTAAATATGTTTCACTGTGCATAAAACATAATGATGGTCTCCAAAATTTCACATCTTTTACAGTGTAAAAGGGAACTGCTTTATGTGTGATATTGAAGAATACTGCTTGCAAAGCAAGTTAACTCTTTGGTAAACTAAATCACAATAATTGTACTGTAAGCTTGTCAACATTCGGCCTGATGTGATTATTTCTATTTGCCCGGTTTATGGGACTTAACATTTGCACGAATACTAATTACACTGACTGCAACCTCTGAGGACAGAAAGGGCTGGGGTTGATCTGTGAAAGGGGAGCAGGATATTCATATGGCACATTTTCTCATGGATCCCAAAGGAAATGTTCCTGCCACTGAGGTAAATAGCCGGGGAGCATAGATTAATGGCTACAATTTGCCACTATAACACAGACTTGAGAAATACACTTTTTAGAACAGAATTACACATTGCCTTGCAAAAGTATTCGGCTCCCTTGAATTTTTCAACCTTTTCCCACATTTCAGGCTTCAACCTTAAAGTTTAAAAAAATTAAATGTTATGGTGAATAATTCAACAACAAATGGGACACAATTGTGAAGGTGAACAAAATGTATTGCTTATTTTAAACTTTTACAAAAAATAATAAACTGAAAATTGGTGCGTGAAATATTATTCGTCCCCTTTAACACTAGAACTACTGAGGTAGTCATTTTGACTACTTTGCACCATGTATTTCTATATAGGTGTCTCGAGTCCATTAGTTCTAGTGTTAAGTTAATACTTTGTAGCGCCACTTTTTGCTGCGATTACAGCTGCAAGTCGCTTGGGGTATGTGTCTATCAGTTTTGCACATCGAGAGACTGAAATTCTTGCCCATTCTTCCTTTGCAAACAGCTGGAGCTGAGTGAGGTTGGATGGAGAGCGTTTGTGAACAGCAGTTTTCAGCTCTTTCCACAGATTCTCGATTGCATTCAGGTCTGGACTTTGACTTTGCCATTCTAACACCTGGATACGTTTATTTGTGAACCATTCCATTGTAGATTTTGCTTTATGTTTGGGATCATTGTCTTGTTGGAAGACAAATCTCCATCAAAGTCTCACATCTTTTGCAGACTCCAACAGGTTTTCTTCAAGAATGGTTGTGTATTTGGCTCCATCCATCTTCCCATCAATTTTAACCATCTTCCCTGTCCCTGCTGAAGAAAAGCAGGCCCAAACCATGATGCTGCCACCACCGTGTTTGACAGTGGGGATGGTGTGTTCAGGGTGATGAGCTGTGTTGATCTTATGCCAAACATATAATTTGGCATTGTGCCCAAAAAGTTCGATTTTGGTTTCATCTGACCAGACCATCTTCATCCACATGTTTGGTGTGTCTCCCAGGTGGCTTGTGGCAGACTTTAAACTACACCTTTTATGGATATCTTTAAGAAATGGCTTACTTCTTTCCACTCTTCCATAAAGGCCAGATTTGTGCAGTGTACGACTGATTGTTGTCCTATAGACAAGCTATTCCACCTCAGCTGTAGATCTCTGCAGTTCATTCAGAGTGATCATGGGCCTTTTAGCTGCATCTCTGATCAGTCTTCTCCTTGTTTGAGATTAAATTTTTGAGGGACAGCCAGGTCTTGGTAGGTTTGCAGGGGTGCGATATTCCTTCCATTTCAATATGATCGCTTCCACAGTGCTTCTTAGGATATTTAAAGTTGTGGAAATCTTTTTGGAACCAAATCCAGTTTTAAACTTCTCCACAACAGTATCATGGACCTGCCTGTTGTGTTCCTTGGTCTTCATGATGCTCTCTGTGCTTTAAACAGAACACTGAGACTATCACACAGCAGGTGCATTTATACGGAGACTTGATTACACACAGGTGGCTTATATTTATGATCATCAGTCATTTAGGACATCATTGAATCATTCAGAGATCCTTAGTGAACTCCTGGAGTGAGTTTGCTGCACTGAAAGTAAAGGGGACGAATAATATTGTACGCCCCAATTTTCATTTTATTATTTTTTTTAAAAAGTTTAAAATAAGCAATACATTTCGTTCAACTTCACAATTGTGTCCCACTTGTTGTTGATTCTTCACCAGAAGATTAAAATTTTTATCATTATGTTTGAAGCCTGAAATGTGGGAAAAGGTTGAAAAATTGAAGAGGGCCGAATACTTTCGCAAGGCACTGTATATAGTATAGGTGATGTAATTCAAGAGTTCCTCTTACGTCAACATAAATCAATACTGGAAAACTTAAAAAATAATTTAATAATTTCCAGTTTTGAACCACGTAGCTCATATATTATTAAGCTTTCTTAATTTTTTTCAACTTTTTTTATTTATTTTTTTGAGGGGAAATAGGAAAAGGATAGGAGAGGTAGACAAAATGCAGAAAAACTGACTTGGAGATGTTTTGATGTAGAGCAATGCTATGTTTTGTGGCATAATATTATGAATATATGGGTAAATCAGTGTTGGACATGGACTGTTATAGCAGGAGTGTTACAGTCGCCGAGGGGCGGCGAGCGTCTGGGGGCAGACCCATTGGACTGTGCACCGGACTTCCCTGAAGGAGCAACCAGCAGCGAACCCCTAAACAGGGATTGTGTGGCACCCCAACAGAAGGCGTAAATGCATGGAAGCCAGGGACCTGAGAAGATAGTCTCTTACAGACAGGGTTAGTCTCTTAAAGTCCGCTGCCGGTGTGCTTGGTTATGGCAGCACGATGATGGTCACTCAGACTTGACAGCATGGAGGTAGAGACTTTGACGTGGCAGCATGGAGGTAGTAGCTCTGACATGGCAGCATGGAGTTGGTAGTAGAGAGCAGGCTCTAGGACGAGACAGAGGTTAGATACACGAGACTGGAACTATGACTAGATAAAGTAACATACAGGAACCTGGGAACTAGCAATGCACATTGCTAAGGCACATCCTGTCAGGGGAGGTGGACTTAACTACCTTTAAGGTAACAGGTGACCTCAAGAACAGCTTCCAGGTAATGGGACACTGGCCCTTTAAGAAAGGGCGCATAGCCGCATGCGCACCCTAAGGGCATTCACAGAAGCAGGGCGTGTGGCTTGGAAGCAGGAGGAGGCCGCAGCAGACTCAGGGGCAGAAGAGGTGTGGATGGGGCCACCGGTCAGGAGAGAGGGAGGACGTCCCTCCCGGAGCCTGGGAGCAGCGCATGCGGGAATGCCGCACTTGAACTGGGCAGGTGAGAGAGAGGGTGCCCCTGACGAGGCCTGGGAGCGAGGACACGTGGGGATACCACGCTGGGACTGAGACCAGGCGCTACAAGAGGAAAGTAATAATTTCCAAAGATGGAATTAAAGTAGGAAATGTAAGCTAGATATAGAAAAATAAAGGATGTAGTGATCCTATATCTCTGAAATCCCAAGCCTGACTGACGTTCTCTGATTCAAAACTATTGGAGTCTATTCTTAATAACTAATTCTACTACAAAAAACAATCTTTACAACTCAACAAAAACCCTATTTGTGTGATTTTTTTTCTACTTATGTCCTAGAACAAATTCATTCTCCTGACTGGAACTATCTTCCATAGCTTTTTTTAGTTTAATGGCTTAAACCTCTCTACTGTGTTCCCTATTTCAGTTATTGTCTGGAACCACAATAATGAGGCTTGTTAGGAAACCAGATCTCACCGAGATCAGTCACTGGCTCTAGAAGTAATGTCATTTTTTGACAGAAAGAGACAGAAGTCTAAAATCACATTTGAAGTCAACCACAGTTGTTGAGTCCTTGTTGCTCATAGGGTCATGATTAGATGAGGGTCCCACATTTAGAAGGTGGAGAACTGCTCTGGCTCAAATCAACTATTCATTTGAATGGCTGGCATCTAATTTTACATTTTATCTGCAGTGACGTCTGAATAAAAGCTCATTTCTACAGTATAACTATACTTTCTCAAAACTTTTGACATTTCGTAAAGATATGTCAAAAAGTGTTGATTGGTCATGGTCTAGGTGCTAAGACTCATAGTGACTGTATTAAAATGAAGGGACAGAAGCGTTCAGCTGACTTCTGCTCTACTCCTGAGTTCGCCAATAAATAATCCAAAATATGAACAGTCCCATTATTATGCACAAACTAGAAGCAGAAGTGATAAAGTGCAGAAAACACTATATCTTAAAATCATAATCCTTAATAACAGTTCTGGACTTTATATGTCCACATATATAGACTGCAGTGATGTTCTAAATCATCAATTCAAGGTATGAGATCATGCAGCTCCGGTGCGCTGATGGTCAGAGATGACTGAACTCCCAATAAAGAAGGCAGAAATGGTTTATTAACATATCTGCCTTCCTGATCGTTGTATAAACAGCATTGAAGAAGTGTTTTATATACAGTACAGGAACTGCTAATAGTGTTTTCTCCTCTGGACCCAGCTTTTGAGTGATTGCTGTGTGTAGAGGGAGAGCAGGAGCATCGGGTCTTGGGAGACTCAGTCAGAAAGACTAATGTACTTGCAATAGTACAGGAGTAGTCAGCAATAAAAATAATGTATTCATATGTTACAATCAAAAGATGAGAATCCACCAGTCTGAATCGCTGTGTCTAGCCCCACCCTTGTAAAAAAATATATATCTGATATATAAAAATAATGACCATGGAAAGGAGAACACTATTCAAAATCTTTTTAGCCGTCCTCTGTGGTAGTAAAACAAAATAATAAATAGACACATAGTTCCTATTTTTAGTTACATGTTACACCGATGTAGAATATATATATATATATATATATATATATATATATATATATATATATATAAAAATCACAAAAATTAATCTGATCTATGGTGAAAAAAAGAGGCAAAAATAATTTGAGAATGTGAATGAGAAATATTTTTTAGAGATGTTATAAAGCGATTGCGAGAAAAAAGCCAAGCATGAGGCCTGGTCAGGAAGCCCAGCAATGGTGCGGTCCTGTAAAAACAAGAAAAGCCCCTTTGTCAGTTGACAATGAATCAGGAGACAACCACACTCCAGATAATTAGAATTCATTACATCAATTGTGTGTCAAAAATAATGGCCATACACCCAATACATTATTCTTGACCTTGGTGAGCTGTAATGGTAGTCACCTCTGTCCTGTTTTACTGATGTCTACCAAAAGTGCAAGATTACATGTGCTCCTTATACCAACTGGTCTTCCTTTTTGCAGAAAAGAATAGCTAAACATTGAAGCTGACCTTGTTTTAGCAGAACAATTATCTATTATTCTGGGGCTGAGTTGTCATGTCAAGGCTTCAGTAATATCACATAGTATTATGATATCTACTTTAGCCTGCACTGAACTGAGACCTCCAACTCCATTCCCAAAGTAAAGGTGGCTTTACACACTGCAACATCGCAAACGACATCGCTGTAACGTCACCGGTTTTGTGACGTAATAGCGACCTCCCCAGCGACATTGCAGTGTGTGAAACACATCAGCGACCTGGCCCCTGCTGTGAAGTTGCTGATCGCTACAAATCGTTCAGGACCATTCTTTGGTCCTTTGTTTCCCGCTGTGCAGCATGATCGCTAGAAAGTCTCAGTGTGTAAAGGGGACTTTACAGCGACTTCGTTAGCGACTTCCCTTTCAAAAAGCTGCTTTACAACGTCCCCAATGACTAGCTAGGTCGTTCTGCAGGTCCGGATCGCTGGTGCGTCGTTGGCCAGGTTTGCCTGTTTGACAGCTCACCAGAGACTTTGTAGCGATCCCGGCCAGGTTGGGATCGCTGATGGGATCGCTAGAAAGTTTCAGTGTGTAAAGGGGCCTTAAGACCTTCTCATAAAATTCTAAAAGCCGTTAGATTCAAACATACCATGTTTTTCCAAAAATCAGCATTTTCGGAGCAAGACTTATATATAAGCCCTACCCCAAAGATAAGCCCTAGTTGCAGTTCAATAATAAAGTGTCCATGCAGCTAAAAAAAGTTAACGAATACTATAGGACACTTCATTATAGACAGCGGGCACCCTGCAATCACACTCATCAGATGCCAAGCAGGAGGCCCTGCAGTGATTGCCCACCCGCACACATCAGATGTCACACCCGCACACATCAGATCACACACGCAGTCACACACCAGATCACACACACAATCACCCATCAGATCGCACACACACACACACACACACACACACACACACTTACCACATCCAGTGATACCGATTTCTTTTGTCTGACAGGATTCTGAGACTCAGTGCAGTGGAACGCAAGGACCTACGGCTGCGGATGGAATACTTACAAGACCTGTGATGCGTAAGTTCCTCCCACCTCTCCCTGCGGCCGGAAGCATTCTGTAGCGCCGGATGTGGTGAGTGACTAGGGACTGTGTGTGTGCGATCTGATCGGTGTGTGTGTGTATATGTGTATGAGTGTGCGTGCCCGCGATCTGATGTATGTGAGTGTGTCGTCCAGAAGTAGGAGAGCATACAGCATACCTGCCGGTAGCGCCCGCCGGAGATCACAGGGAGGATCTGCCATGCAGACGTCCGGGGTCTGGTAAGTATAAGTCTCCTGGGAGGAGGAGGATTGCTTTTTTGGGGAGTAAACTTACCCCCAACCATGTTTCCCCAATAATTAGACCTACTTGAAAAATAAGCCCTAGATCTTTTTTGGGGGCAAAAAAAGTATAAAACTGTCTTATTTTTGGAAAACCACAAAAGATAAAGAAAAATGAAGAAAATGAAGCTACTTTTGCTCATCAATAATAAACACATACTATATATCCATCAACACACATCAAGCAGTTGTGTGAAATCATGTGAACTAATGCAATTAATTGCCCTTCAACCAAAAATTCAGCTTAATAGATGAACTTGGCTGTAGGGGTTATACCTAAATAAGATTTGGACACCTTTTTTCACCCCTGATAAGTTGAGATACTTTTGGAATTAATTTTTCACATTTAATAAATTTAGCCCTTGGGGGGTGTAAAGCTTTGCATTGTCACATTAAGTCCAGGGTACTGTTTTGCATATTTCCAAAAAAAAAGAAAAACCCCTGTAGCTGTTCTGTGTATACAGATATCCTATTTACTGAGTTTTATTCCACATGTAAAACGTGAAAAAAGAGTATTCGTTACTGTATGGTACCTGAAGTAAAAAGAAACATGGTCAATAAATACTCACATCTATCTTCTAGTAATTGCTTGCAATTTATTTTCTAACCAAGAACATCAATCTTTTTTTGCTTTGCAATTAACAAGCTGCTGTGACCTATTTTTCTTGCTTGCCATGGTCATGGAGGATGTGTTATTGCTTTTCAGAAACAGGTGTTGTTTATTCAGCAGCAAGTAAGGCTGGGTTCAGATGGCCATCAAAATTTGGCTAGTCACAACCGGAGTTTAGAAATTGACTGGCTCCATGTGTAACTTTGCGTGCCTGTCCATGTTATGGACGGGTGGTGGAGCTACCTTTCATTGCACGCATTAGTCAGGTCCGAAAAATGGACCAAAGTAGTGCGTGCTGCCATACATCTCATTGGTCCATGTGGAAAATTGACCACATGGATTGCCACACCGGTCACAACAAGTTCATATACTCTCTGTGTGAGATATGTGGTGCACATGGAGGGCACAGGGTCCGATTATACGCTCGTCTGAAAGAGTCCTTAGTCAACTCTCCATGCATCGTTTATGATCATTCAGACATAACTGCAAAAATTGGCTGAGCATTTATGTATTCTCAATGGGGAGAGGGGAAAAAGTCCAGCTCCAGTAGTGGTTCACATTAAAGAGGTATCCATCCATCTCCAACATCATATCCCAATATGTAATAGATGTAATAATAATTATAATAATTTTAGCAGATACCTCCAATTAGAAATGTAGTATAGTTCTCCTGATTCACTGTGTTGCTTACCTTATGTGCAGGGCATTGCAGATATGGTTATGACCACTAGCAACTAACTAACTATGACTATATGCATGGGTGTAACCATGGATACCTAATGTCCTGCACTGTCCTGAAAATGAGGTAAGTGATATAGTGAATCAGGAGAACTATACTACATTTCTAATTGGAGGTATTTGCTAATATTATTATTATACCTACTGCATATTGGGATAGGATCTTGGAGATGGGAATAACCCTTTATTTTCACCTGAAAAGGATAGAGTACATTTTAGGCCTTATTCACACGTCAGTGATTCTGGTACTTATTTTGCTGTTTATACACATACCAGAATCACTGACATACGCATACCCATTAACATCAATGGGTCTGCTCACACATCAGTGATTTCTCACTGACCGTGTTTCTGTACAGCGCACACACATGTCCGTGTGTTTCACATGGAGACAAGTCCATTTTTCTCTGGCATCACTGACGTCACATGTACCACACAGTGATGTGATCCGTGTGACACGTACCAGTGAAAACACGCATCTTTGAAATAAAATTATTTTTATACTCACCTGTCTCCAGCGATGCTGTCTTCGGCCGTTGCTGTCTGCTGCTTCCAGGCTAATTAGGCTCATGAATATTCACTGCACTGCAACCCGGAAGTAACAGCACTGCAACCCGGAGAACAGTGCCGGGGTCAGGTGAGTATAGTATATCACGGATAGCATACGGAACGAAAAACACGTATGCCAAAATCATGGCACATGGAGGGCCAAATGCATCTTTAACACGTCAGTGAAAAATGTGCGTGTTTTTGACTGACGTGTGAAAGAGGCCTTGGATCATTCTGAAATTTCACCAAAAAGCCAAATATCCCTAACTTTTTGTGAGTAGTGCGCATCATTTAGTCTGTTGATGGGTAACGCTAAATGTGGTCAAATGCTTTGAGTTTGAAAATGTACTAGACTTAGTTTAAGTGTTCATAGTTATAGCCTTGATAAAAAATGATGACTAGAAATTTGGGAGTATTTTTGTATATGGGTGATAATTCCAGTTGCTTCATCTATTTGCTCAGCTTTTATCATTGCAGAGATATGAGTTAATAAAACTATAATAGTTTGCGGTAGCTCATTGCAAACAGTAGCACAAACCGAGCAGTGCACTATGATGAAGACTACATGATTAATGTGCGAGCGGGAATGCTGCAATGGCATCCTGATCAATGACTATCATGTGGTCAGCATGGTATTATCACACTGCACACAGCGAGGAGCTGTCATGCTCATCCTCCGTGTAGTGACTGGCAGCGTTCACTGGTGAATCAGAGAAATTAGAGGTTAATGACCAAATAAAATGGTTCATAATATACAGCATGAAAAACAATATATAGCTGTTTCACATATGTACATTCGATATATATACAGAACTTATGTTACATAACAGCCATAGTTTATTGACAGCTTGTTTGCTTGATTTTCAGAACATAGGCATACCTCTGTGGCCCAATGTCACCGCTGGTCCAGAATTGGGTCTAAGAATACTAAATAAATCTATAATATTATGTTGGATAATGTATTTCAAATTTACAAATTTTGATAGAATATTGAGTTTATCAAATTTGCAGGAATGACCTTCAACTAGTATGCTGCCAGGGCATGTGTAAAGAGACCCCAGTAAGGGTACTTTCACACTTGCGTTCAGCGGAGTCCGTCACTGTGGAGAATAGCGCAGTCCGTTAACGCACTGCGCTATTCTCTATAGACTTGTATGGACAACGCACTGTAACGCAAGCGTCAGCGCTGCGCCAAGCGGGAGGAACACAGCATGTAACGTTTTTTTGAGCAGCGCAATCCGTTGGATTTCACTGCGCATGCCCTCTCTGGCTCCCTGCACCCGTAACCAAGGTAAATATCGGGTGACCAAGCAAAGTGCTTTGCCGATATTTACCCTCACTAAGTGTGCAGGGAGCCCGACACTTCCCCGCTTGGCTCCGCCCCCTCCCACACTCCACTCTGCATGTATGTACACACACACACACACACATATACATACACACACTCACCTGTCCTCAGCGCCATGGCCCCGCTCGGCTCCACCCACTCCTCACTCTGCCCCCTGCACACATTCTCGGCGGCCGAGCGATCAGCTGATCACCCGGCGGCCGGCTACTGGGAGCGATCAGCTGATCACCCGGCGGCCGGCTACTGGGAGCGATCACCTGATCACCCGGCGGCCGGCTACGGGGAGCGATCAGCTGATCACCCGGCGGCCGGCTACGGGGAGCGATCAGCTGATCACCCGGCGACCGGCTGCTGTGAACCATCAGCTGATCACCTTGCGGCCGGCTACTGGGAGCGATCAGCTGATCGTTCACAATAGTCTGCCGCCGGTAAACTGTAAAAAAAAAAAAATCAAAACGGATTCCGTTGTTTTGCAGCATCCATTGCATCCGTTGTGCCACTATATGCAATATGCAACACATCCGTTGCGTCCGTCACACAACGCAATGCAACGGATACCGTTCAACGCAAGTGTGAAACTAGCCAAACCCCCATCCATGCCGGGGACAGAACTGCTGGACCTGACCCTCGTAGGTCGGGCCCCGTGCCTTCGCAGGGGCCCTCCGGAGGTTATCCTTCGCCTGGATGGTGCGGGCCAATACAGCGGCTTTTTCCTGCTCCCGAGCCTCGATCTCCCGGCCCTTCGGGTTTGGCTGCCGCTCCCAAAATGGCGGCTCCTTCCTTGCAGGGGTCGGGCCCAGTCGGCACTCCCTGGTGCTGGCCACGACTGGCACCATCTGGATTGGGAAGCACCGATGTGTCACGGCCTTTCATGCTGCCTTGCAGCTACAGCCCTCTGCGGTCTCAGCCGAGGCCTGGAGCTTGGGAGCAGCCAGCCACACCTTCCGGGCCCTTTTTGGGTTTGCGTCCACCACGCTACTGGCTGGGCGGACTGCCGGGGTCTCTTCGGGTGTGACCACCCCTGGGTTTGAGGGCTCCCCATGGGAAACGGGCACCTTCCAGGGTAGCGGGATTGGTGCCGGCCGGGCAAGCGGGCAGCGTCCACGGACGGGTCCTCACAGGCGGGTACGGTGATATCTGCTGCTGGTTTCAGGGGCAATGGCCCGACTGGCGGGGCAGTGACGACTGATATGGGCTGTGGGGGACGCAGCAGGGTGAATGGGAGCAGACCGGGCCCCTCAGCCGCAGCGACCGGTCCCTTCGGGACACAGGGGCGTGGGTCACTTACCCGCTCCTCAAACTCTGCCTTCACCTCACGGGCCCGCACGGCCGCCGCCACTTCCGCCATTTCAGCCTCCCATCCCTGTATCAGAAGCTGGATTCGGGTCTGCAGCCTGTGGCTTAGCTGCGCCACCCGGGCTTCCACCCACGCCGCTGTTCCGGGCGTGGGTTTGCTTGACGAGGCGGACATCCTGCTTGCTCAGCCTCCAGGAACAATACGGGTGGCAGAGTCCTGGTGTCCCTGCCCTTTATTCCTTCGGTTACATCAGGCAGGCCTTCACCCGCCCCCCCTTGGTTCTCTCTGAAACCTCCTTCTCTTGGGGGCGGGGCTTCACTTTCGCGCCTTCCCTGCTCGGGGAAGACAACTCGAGCGGGAACTTTTGCGCCCAAGATGGCGGATTTTCAAATTTTTCGGGTGGACACCGTCGGCGGGGACTGCAAGGTGCACTTCTACTGGTAAGTAGACAGGTAGGATCCTGTTCGTGACGCCAAGTTGTCGTGGGCGGAGGGGTTGGGAACGCCGCTCGCCTGGGAATCGCTGGCGCTCGGGTCTGGTGCTTCTGCTCTTCGAGCACGGGGCCGGACCTGGGGGCTCGAGCAGCGCCTCCTCGCCCACGAGTGAAAAGGGGAGGTTTGTGGTGGGATGTCGGTCGTGACGCCACCCACGGGGTTGTGGTGATGGTGGGCACCACCGCTGCTGGTGACGGGAGATCCCGGGAGCGATAGCGGAGAGCAGCTAAGGTGTTGACCCCTCCGTGGGTAGGGGCTGTTGGTCCCGGAGCCCCGCTTGGGGAGCAGGGAGGAGGTATAGGTGCAGGTGCCGATGCGGGGAGGCAGCGTGCGCGCGGGTGCAACGTTGCGGTGCAGAGCGGTGCTGGATGGCACTGTTATACTCACTCAGACACAGAAGGACAGAGTCTCTGGTAAACCAAACGGCTGGATAGAAGGGGCCCGCAGCCGGCTGTGATGTTCTCACTCTCCCCGGATGGGTTGATGGTGGTCGTTTCCTGCACCTGTATGTGAGTTTGACTCCTATGGCTTCCCACGGGTCGTCCTCTCCCCGGCGTGTACGTGTCAGGAGAGCCCGTTTTGCCCGCAGGTGCTGGCCCTTGGATCTCTAGCCATTGGCAGTGGCTCTTATCCGGATGGGTTGGGCTGTTGCCTTCTGACGGGACTTGGTTGGGAATGAACCCCTGAGGTCCAGACCGCAATCAGAGAATTTGACCTTTACGGCGGCTCCTAGCCTAGTCGGGGTCTGAGTACCCTGCCTTGGTGCTTGGCTTCAATCTACTCCCCGATTCGGTACCGGCGGGCCACCGCCCGACCCCGGTCCTACGGTTCTGCTGACCTCCACCAACTCCTGCAGACGGCCACCACCGTCTGTCGACCTTGCTGATTGTGCCTGGGCTCCGACCCAGACACACACAGTCTTTGCTCCTTTCACTTCCATCTCTCCACTTCAACTCCCTGAACTCAACCGACTCCAACTAACTGCTTTTCCCGCCTCCAGGCCCGTGAACTCCTCGGTGGGTGGGGTCAACTGCCTGGCTCCGCCACACCTGGCGTGGACATCAAGCCTGGAGGGAGGCAACAAGGGTTTTGTTTGACTGATGTACCTAACCAGGGGATGGTGTGTGTGTGTGTGTGGTGTTATTCTGTGACCCCTGAGGGTCCAGGGCATCACAGAAGAATCCACAGATAAAAATAAAAAGGGAAACCAAAACTCGAACACACAATATGCTCACACAAGGGTATTAGACAACAAGTGATAAGGAAGAAAATAAGAGCAGGGAGGAAACAACAAGAGGACGATAGAACTCCACGACAATTCCACACAGAGAGCAATACAATCACCAGCAAGACTGGGATACAACAGTACACGGACCAGTGTATTTAAAGCTATAGTGAGCATGGGAAGACAGGATCCTTCATCTTAAAAAGGTGGAATGATAAGTCTCCCACAACATATGATCCCAGAGATAACCAGCTGGCTAGCAGAAATGAACTCCTGCAAGCTCCTTAGCCACAAGCTGTACACTATTTAAGATAAAAGCTCCTATTGCACGAGAAGCACAGCAGATAGAAATCAACTGCAAACTATTTTCAAGCTGTCTAACTAAAGCAATTAGAGAACACCCTTTTAAGTGAAAAGTCTTTAGATTTAATACATTGTATTACTAGGGCTCCCTAAATCTGCAAAGATACTGATACCTGACTATGGACATCTTAATATATTTGCCTGGCCTTACTCTATTTTTTTGTTATGCAAGCATGTTTTTTTAATCAAAAATATAGAAATGCCAATATCATGTTTTTAGTGGCACCTACCTATATTTTGTTAAAAGTTGTGATTTTCTTTGGTTCTTAGCAGATTATACCTTTAGGGTACTCTCACACTGGCATATGACTTGCACTAGTGAAATGTGAGAAAATCTCGCATTGTACTCGGCCTCATGTAAGACAATGCTGCAGCTCACATCTGCAAGTTTTTCCTCAGCCCTAATCGGACTGAGGAAAAAATTGCAGCATGCTGCGATTGTCAGTGAGAGTCATGTTACTCGCACTCATACAAGTCTATGGGTGCGAGTTAAACATTGGACTGCACTCAGATGACATCCAAGTGCAGTGCGATAATCAGCTGGCAATGGAGGAGATGGGGAGATTAATCCCTCCTTCTCCTCCACAGCTGTGATCAGATCGCAGGATCAGATCACAGTTATATGACACTCAGCTCAGGCTGGCAGCACAGCGGGAGCCGAGGGTCATTAACATATTGCATATCACATCCCATGCCATACGAATGTGTGACTCCAGCCTTAGAAAAACAATCATTAAAGGGAACCTGTCAGATCACCTATTTTAAATAGCCCCATGACCTTTTAAATTTTTATTGGTGGTTTTTAGTAATATGTGATTTGTGTTTTTGAACTGCATAAAGGTGAGAAACCTGACAAGTTCTCTTTAAAAAATGTAATGACCCCCTTATCTATTACAATGCTGCAAGATTATTAGATCTCATTGTTAAAGAGAAGCTCTCAGCAATTTTTTGATATCTAAGCTGAAGCCAGCATGCTGTAGGGGTTAAAAAACAAAAATAAACTATGCCTCTCTTATCAGGCTGTGTGCTGTTGTTTACTTAAACTAAAGGCTTTATGACTTAAGCCTGCTTTACACGCTGCAATGTATCTTACAATGTGTCGGCGGGGTCACGTCGTAAGTGACGCACATCCGACATTGTAAGGTACATTGCAGGGTGTGACAGGTACGTGCGATTGTGATTGAACGTTAAAACGTTCATCGCATACACATCGTACCTTTCTCTAGAATTGCACGTCAGATTGTTCATCGTACCCGGGGTAGCACACATTGCAGTGTGTGACACCCCGGGAACGATGAACAGATCTTACCTATGTCCTGCGGCTCCCGGCCCACAATGCGGAAGGAAGGAGGTGGGCGGGATGTTTACGTCCTGCTCAGCTCCGCCCCTCTGCTTCTATTAGCCGGCTGCTGCGTGACGTCGATGTGACGCCGAACGTCCCTCCCACCCCACTCCAGGAAGTGGACGTTCGCCGCCCACATCGAGGTCATATGGAAGGTAAGTACGTGTGACGGGGGTTAATCGTTTGTGCGGCACATTCAACAAATTGAACGTGCCACACATACGATGGGGGCGTTGCAAATTGCATACGATATCGTATGCGAAATTGCAACGTGTAAAGCAGGCTTTAGTAATTATTGTTGCTAGGTCTAGCCACATTTAGAGCAGTCTGAAACACCCCCTCCTTTGATTGACATCTTCCTGTCAATGCACAATCTCTATAGAGAGCTTGGTGTGCACAGGGACAGCTCCCAGCTCTGCTACATGACTAAAACTAAAATTTCTGATTGCGTCAGAACGGCTTTAACTTAGTAATCTAAGTGATACACCTTCAGACTCAGGGTCTCTTTGCCTACATCATGTTGCTCCTAAATGATATAGAAAAAACCTGGTGACAGATTCCTTTTAACAATATGTCTCTTGGAGTTTTTCAACATGGTGGGTAATCTTCAATATGACAATGCCAAATTTTTAGGCCGGACTTCCATTTATCCATTTGGCAATGAAATGCCAGAGGAAAATTAATAAGTTCCTTCACATTCCTCTGATGCATTTGCTGTGGTCCCGTACCCTTCAAAGCTCAAGATCAAAAAATTTTATTTGCATTTTGAGATCCATTTTCCCCATATTGTTGTAGAATTAGTGAACCAGCCTAATTACAATCAATTCCATTTTGGAATTAGTTGTATTTTGTGACACAAAAAAATAATACTGATGGACCAGATATATGGAAACTCGTCTTTAGTAGAGCTGAGCGGACTCGCAAAAAAACAGGTCCGGCGGATCCCTGCTCATTTTCTTAAGAAATCTGGATATAGTCCAGAATCCGGTACCCATATAAGTCTATAGGCCACTTTACACGCAACGACATCGCTAAAGAGATGTCGTTGGGGTCACGGAGTTCGTGACGCATATCCGGCCTTGTTAGCAACGTCTTTGCATGTGAAACGCAGGAACGACTGTTAACGATCAAAATGACTTACCTTATCGTTGATCGTTGACGCATCGTTCTATTCCCAATTATCTTTGCTGCTGCAGGACGCAGGTTATTCGTCATTCCTGCGGCAGCACACATCGCTATGTGTGACACCGCGGGAACGAGGAACATCACCGTCCCTGCGGCTGCCCGCAATGAGGAAGGAAGGAGGTGGGCGGGATGTTCCGCCCACTCATCTCCGCCCCTCAGCCCAATGGCGGCCGCTTAGTGACGCCGCTGTGACGCTGCACGAACCGCCCCCTTACAAAGCAACAGCGACGTCGCTAGGCAGGTAAGTATGTGTGACGTGTGTAATCAATGTTGTGCGCCACGGGCAGCAATTTGCCCGTGATGTACAAACGACGGGGGCGGGTACGGTCGCTAGCGATCTCGCCAGCGAGATCGCAGCGTGTAAAGTGCCCTTAAGATAATCAGAATCCGGGGATTAAAAATGTTGGTGGAAGGAATATGGTGATAGGAGTGTGCTCTATGTACTCCCCCATGCTTTGTGTCATAGTGGCAAGCTGCTTCCGGGTCGCGTATTCACTTCCGGAGCTGTGTGGGTCTAGATTGTGCACTAAAAGTAAAGGTAGATGCTAGAATGTATGGGCTCCTTCCAGGTATGACGTAATTTGTCACGTGATAGGGGGTGTGTTCAAAATGCAGCCCGCGATGTGTCTTGTTCTGCTCAGGATGAGCCACGCCGGTGATTTGTACTCTTCTGTTCAGCCTGAGTGGCCTGCTTTTTGAAGCAGGCAGCCCAGGATGAGCTGCACCCGCAATGTGTACTCACCTGTTCAGCCTGATCAGCCTGCTTCATGAAGGAGGCAGCTCAGGATGAGCTGCACCGCGATGTGTACTCTTCTGTTCAGCCTGAGTGGCCTGCTTCATGAAGCAGCAGCCCAGGATGAGCCGCGCCGGCGATGTGTACCCCTCTGCTCAGCCTGCATCTCCCGGTGCATGAATTGTTCACCGGGAGGCTGAGGATGAGCTACGCCAGTGATGTTTCCCCCTCTGTTCAGCCTGCTCCTCACGGTGCATGAATTGTGCACACAGAGGCTGGCTATGTTTCCTCCTCCACTTATCTGACCGGCAGACAGCGTCTGTGAGCAGAAGCAGTCAGACGCTGTCACAAAGGCTGGGGGCACGTCTGACTGCACCAATCACAGACGCCAGGCCGGCCGGTGGGTGGGGAAAACCGTGCATATGAAATGAGCAGTTCAGGGAGGCAGCAGGAGCAGTGTGCAGCCAGCCAGAGCCTGGGTTAGTATGAAGCGCTCGCTTCATTCTTATTGTCTTTATTATTCCTTTATTTTTTTTATTTTCCCGAGTGCCAGATCCAGATCAAACACCCGGAGTCCCGGGCCTGTGTCCGGCACCCGAGCAACTTTGAAACCGCGCGGATCCAGACTTTTATAGTCCGGGTCCACCCAACCCTTGTCCTAAGAGGTTGGATATGCTCTTCCCTACATGCTGTATTATCACAGAGGTAGTGGCTATGACAAGCATTTGTCTTACGTGAGAATACGTCAGAGACGGGAAGATTTTATATTTTATTTAAGGCAATTACTTTTTGCTGAAGTTGTGAATAAGTGTGGTTTCTTAAAAAAGTAACCAATAAATAATAAGTAATTGATCCGTTCCACCCATCTCTTAGTTACTGCTAGTATTCTTCTCATTCATACTATATACACTGTGTGCAGAATTATTAGGCAAATGAGTATTTTGATCACAGGATAATTTTTTTACGTGTTGTCCTACTCCAAGCTGTATAGGCTTGGGAGTCAACTACCAGTTAAGTAAATGAGGTGATGTGCATCTCTGTAATGATGAGTGGTGTGGTGTAATGACATCAACACCCTATATAAGGTGTGCTTAATTATTAAGCAACTTCCTTTCCTTTGGCAAAATGGGTCAGAAGAAAGATTTGATGGGCTCTGAAAATCTAAAATTGTGAAATGTCTTGCAGAGGGATGCAGCAGTCTTGAAGTTGCCAAACTTTTGAAGCGTGATCACCGAACAATCAAGCGTTTCATTGCAAATAGCCAACAGGGTTGCAAGAAGCGTGTTGGGCAAAAAAGGAGCAAAATAACTGCTCATGAATTGAGGAAAATCAAGTGTGAAGCTGCCAAGATGCCATTTGTCACCAGTTTGTCCATATTTCAGAGCTGCAACATTACTGGAGTATCAAAAAGCACAAGGTGTGCCATACTCAGGGACATGGCCAAGGTAAGGAAGGCTGAAAAACCACCACCTTTGAACAAGAAACATTAGCTAAAATGTCAAGATTGGGCCAAGAAATATCTTAAGACTGATTTTTCAAAGGTTTTAGGGACTGATGAAATGAGATTGACTCTTGATGGGCCAGATGGATGGGCCAGAGGCTGGATCAGTAAAGGGCAGAGAGCTCCACTCCATCTCAGACGCCAGCAAGGTGGAGGTGGGGGACTGGTATGGGCTGGTATCATCAAAGATGAACTCCTGGGACCTTTTCGGGTTGAGGATGGAGTGAAGCTCAACTCCCAGACCTACTGCCAGTTTCTGGAAGACAACTTCTTCAAGCAGTGGTACTGGATGGAGTCGGTGTTGTTCAAGAAAAACATGAATTGCATGCAGGACAATGCTCCATCACATGCATCCAACTACTCCACAGCGTGGCTGGCCAGTAAAGGTCTAAAAGATGAAAAAATAATGACATGGCCCCCTTGTTCACCTGATCTGATCCCGATAGAGAACCTGTGGTCCCTCATAAAATGTAAGATCTACACTGAGGGAAAACTGTACACCTCTCGGAACAGTGTCTGGGAGGCTGTGGTGGCTGCTGCACGCAATGTTGATTGTACACAGATCAAGCAACGGACACAATCTATAGATGGTAGGCTGTTGAGTGTCATCATAAAGAAAGGTGGTTATATCGGACACTATTTTTTTTGGGCTTTGCTTTTGCATGTCAGAAATGTTTATTTCTAAATTTTGTGCAGTTATATTGATTTACCTTGGGAAAATAAACAAGTGAGATGGGAATATATTTGGTTTTTATTAAGTTGCCTAATAATGCTGCACAGTAATAGTTACCTGCACAAACAAATATCCTCCTAAGATAGCCAAATCTAAAAAAAAAAACACTCCAAGTTCCAAAAATATTAAGCTTGGATATTTATGAGTCTTTTGGGTTGATTGAGAACATAGTTGTTGATCAATAATAAAAAAAATCCTCTAAAATACAACTTGCCTAATAATTCTGCACACGGTGTACATTATTGCAGATATTACACACAAGCACACTATGGTGCTAACGAATTTGGACTGTTTAGTTACATTGAGGATTAATTGATTGGTAATCTTCTTATTAATATATAGAAGTTTCCCATTTTCCCCAGAAACCTGCCACATTACCTGCTATTCTGTTTCTTTTTTTTTCTATGATGTAATCTGTTTTATTTGAAGACCATTTAAATAAACAATTCAAAGCATTGCATCAGTCTTTCATACATAAAATATGGAGAACCGAGGCTTGATTGCATTTCAAAAACCGCTGAGCGTTTAAAAACCAGCCTGTTATATAGTAGATCTTGTGGTTTTTTTCACTCAGAAGCCCCAGAAAAGCCTGGGTGTATAATACCGATCAAACAGCGATGGTCTCAGATTAAGGAGTGTATGATAAATGACCCTAGGGAACGTTGAAACACAATTACAATATTAAACATTATACAGGGAAAAAAATAATCCATCACAAAATCGTAAGCGATACAACCAAGCAATCATTTCTTTAACCCTCTCATTGCTGGAGACCATGGAGAAACCATAGCTGTGATGGGGTTAAAAAGGTTGTGTTCACTTTGCTGTACAATTAATTCCTTTATTTGCGAGCCAGGCTGGACTTGGTAGGGATTAAGTGGTCAACGTGACCTTGACTGCCCTTTGGAGAGCAGAGTTCATCATCATTGCTTGGCTACTTGGAGCTTATGTTAATCAGATTAATGACAGACGATCTCTATTTCTATATTCTTCAATAAACCCTTAACGGGCTTTAGCCAAACGGGCACAAAGTGAGGTTCTCAGCCACTAATGGTTTATTAGCCTCCACACCGTAGTTATGACCAGGCTGAATGCAGATTGTTTTGCCAGTTAAATCAGACACAAATTGCATTACTTACCTGTAACGAGGTTGGTTCCTTTCACCAAATATTAAGAAGCGTCTTCGGCAAAAATGATCCTTGCGTGTCTATTCTGTATTTGAATAAGGCAAGATGGAACTAATACTTATAATAATAAAAACTAACACGTCAGACATTAGTTTTTGGCATTTAATTATTACATTTTTATATTACATTTCATAATTGTCTTTCTAGTTATTTTCATGCTACTGGTTTTCAGTTCATTGTTTGTATAGCTGCATGAAGGTGAAGAACTCTGCAGATCCGAATAACCTCATACATGTCCATGAGACTGTCAAGATTGTGTCAAGCGACTATGGGCCAGTCTATCCATCTCGGTACTCCGATCATTAAACCTGAATGTATGGATCTGGTATTACCACATCGAATAAAATATCTAAGTCTAAAAAGTCTAATCAACATCTAATTAAGAAAGCTTACTGCAGACCCTAAGGTCCCGTCACACACAACGAGATCGCTAACAAGATCGTTGCTGCGTCACCGTTTCTGTCACGCAGTAGCAATCCCGTTAGCGATCTCGTTGTGTGTGATACCTACCAGCGATCAGGCCCGTGCTGTGAGATGGCTAGTCGTTGCCGAAGGTTCCGGACCATTTTCTTCAAAAGTGATGTCCTGCTGGGCAGGACACATCGCTGTGTTTGACACCTAATGATCTCCTATACAGGTCGCTCATCGTTACTGCATCGTTGGTAAGATCTGACTGTGTGACCTCTCACCAGCGACCTCCCAGCGACTTACCAGCGATCCTTATCAGTTTGCTTCGTTTTCGGGATCGCTGGTAAGTCTTTAAATGTGACGGGGGCTCTAGTTTGCAGACAGAATGTCAATTGCATTGGGTGATTGACCAGTCTTGGAAAAATATTATCCAATCAGGAGTAATAAAAGATATGAACATGACAAAACTCATTGAGGCATGTCTGCAGTTTAGGGTCAAAGAAAGTGAATTTTCTGTGTATAGAATTGTAAGCAATAGTCAATCAGTGGCCACTGAAAGGGTTTTTTTCCCCACAAAGTTAATTTTAAAATTGATTATAATCAATAGATTTGAAATAATATTTAGTTCCACAATTGGATGTGTTTAAAAAAAATGTTCCTGTGCTGAGATAGTTTTATAAATGTGACCCTGCTATGTACTGTGTAATGGCTGTGTCTGACTGTACAGGGATACGGTCTGATCAGCTCCTGGGCAGGGGAGGATGCAAAACGAAGTATACAAATTGCACAGCACAAGAGCACAGCTTATTCTGTTTGTGAGGTAAAACATTTCTATACTTGTTTTCAAAAACATTGGGCGGCACGGTGGCTCAGTGGTTAGCACTGCAGTCTTGCAGCACTGGGGTCCTGAGTTCAAATCCCACCAAGGACAACATCTGCAAGGAGTTTGTATGTTCTCCCTGTGTTTGAGTGGGTTTCCTCCGGGTTCTCCTGCCAATGTATATAAAGCTTTCTGGAATTAATAGCGCTAAATGAATAAATATTATTATTATTACCTCAAAGAAAGAAACATTTGTGATCCCGTGCTGTAATGTCTGTATACTTTTTATCTCCTCCCCTGCCCCAGGAGTTGTGGTATGATCAGACCCTGTATGGTCAGACACAGCCATTACACAGTACATAGCAGGGACACATATATAAGATTGTCTCAGCACGGGAAGATTTTTTTAAACACATCCAGTTGGGGAAATTAGTATTATTCCAAGAGCTATTGAATTAAACTTTGCTTGTGGGAAAACTCCTTTAAATGATTCCCTGACTTCAAAGGAACCTGACACTGATTCATGTTGCTCGTTCTATGGACAGTATATAACAAACGTTGACTACATGATTTTAGCCACATGTGTTTAACTCTGAATGTTGCTGCATTTCAGAGAAAAATCTAGTTTTATAGTCACCAGGTACGAATGCGCACGGAATACTAGTCAAACAGGTGGGTCCCGAGTGGCTTTGCTCCTCCTTCTGGCCTGGAGTGACAGGTTTTACCCTACACGCGTGTATACTGAGACACCTGATACTCCAGGGGAATGGGTGGGGATAAGCCAACGATGACTATTAAACTAGGTTTTTCTCTAAAACACTGCAGCATGTATGGCTGAAATTATACACTGACATTAGACATTAGACACTGTGTGATACATACTGCCTGTAGATCAGGCAGCATGTATCAGCTGTTAGCTTCCCTTTAAGTGCAGTTGCCCACTATTGCACATATATAAGCCACCTTTGTTTTATGCCTTGTCAGCATCTAATAATCAGTGGATATAGTGCCATATAATCTAGAGTGCAACAAGGCAAGGCTAAAATAGCAAATGAAGAATAGGTGTCAATTTGAAGAGACCTTAAACTGGTAGGGTTCCATTGAAAAGAGACCAATGTGTAATACCCTTACTGGCATCCCCAAGCCATCCTACCTCACTTCCCTGGCGAGAACGCCGACACTCTCACCTTCCTGGCCACACAGCAGTGACTGCTGTGTCCCCAGTCCCTACTGCTGCCTCCCATGCTGCACATACCTCATGGAAGAGTCCTTAGGAAGCATGCAGCCATGTCCCTTTTCTTTAAGGGCCAGTATGCCGTGACCCGGAGGCATATGAGAAGCATAAGGTATTTAAGGCGCCTTCCCCTTAAGGGAGGTGCATGGGCAATGAGTTCTATATATTGCTAGTTCTAAGGTCCTTTTGTGTGCTGCTGCTGTTACTGTGCTGTGTGCTGATTCCTATGTGTGGTTCAGTGCTTTACAATTCTGCTGTTGCAACTATCCACACTGGCTGTTTCCACGGCATCCACTGCTGCTGCAAGTATCCTCTCTGGCCGCTCCTACAATATCTACTGCTGCAACTATCCACGCTGGCTGTTCCTACGATATCAGCTGCTGCTTCTACAACTATCTATACCGGCCACTGCTACAGCATCGACCCATCCTGGCCGAATCCCCATCACCGGCTGCTGCTGCTTCTGCTATCAGAGACTGTTTGTGTTCATATCAATGGCTCTAGCCTGCCAAAGTACTGTTGATTCCCTGGGGCTGCCCTCTGTCGGCTACCTAACAGTGTGCGTGTCTATTGCCACCTGCAGTGGCATTAGTGAAGACGTCATGGCCGTTCTAGTTCGCTCTTTCAGGTCACTGATTGGTACCATCTGTCCAGTGGATCCACTAATCCCGTGATTGCCTGGTGAGCATTATACATTGTATGTATGCGGACATCAGGCAAAGGTTAGAGATTTGCATTTAATGTTGCTTCTAGTAATGAGCGAGCACTACATTGCTCGGGTTCTTGGTACTCCTAACGAGCAGCTGGATGCTTGGATGGGTGCGACTTGAGTACCTGAGCATAATGGAAGTCAATGGGAAATTCAAGCATTTTTCCGGAATATTTCCCAGAAAAATGCTTGAGTTATCCATTGATTTTCATTATACTCGAGTCAAGCCCATCCAAGCATCCAATTGCTTGTTACCGAGCACCCGAGCATGGTAGTGGTTGCTCATCAGTAGAGAGTAGACCTGCTTAATCTACCATCACTGTCTCGTCTGCATATACACTGGATGAATGGAAGGAATGCATGCATGTATACATCTGCATTCATGCATAAAACTGAGCATGCACGCACAACCAGCCCCTCTGTTTGAGGTGCACAAACAATGCCAAAAATGATTGGAGAAGGTATTGTGTGTGTGACTAAATCCATGCAGCCTGGGTGAGATCCTGATAAAGTTACCCAATTATTTGGTTTATTGCTGCTGTGAAAACGAATATTTATTCTGAGAACATAGAAGCCGAAGCTTTTAATAATACGAATGACATTCTGTTAAACATTAAAATGACCATAGAATTGGAAAGATACACCCAGCCACCCCCCTGCGCACTGGTAATTTCCCTTCCAGTATAATCTTGACTTCCTGCTGCTTTCTCCCTGGGCAGTAATATGTTTCTTGGTCACTTTTCAGTCCTAAGAAATACAGGTTACAGCATCATACACCTTAGTATGATCTGTCATTTCTTTGTTACCCTTTATATATAGTGTATTTTTACAGTATACATTTAGATGCATACTGAAGTAAAAAGAAGAAATCACACTTTTATAATCAAGGCTTTCTCATCTCATCGCAGTAACTTTCCCGCTGTTCTGTGTATTGCTCTGTACGAAGCTTTTACAAATTTGGGAGCATTCTGGGATTCTTCATATCTCCCTCCCACTGCCTGCATATGGCCAAGCAAAAAACAATGAGAGGAATAGACAGCTTGTATCTGTGTGTTTGTTCTACCCCCACCCTCCCTTCTTCTCTCATCACCGAGGAGGGATCCCTGCTGAGCGCAATCAAGATACAGACTGTACCCTGCATCTATCCACAGACATGCATATTCCAAGCTCTCTGAACAAGCAGAAAGCAGCACAATTTTACATACTAACCACGCAGAGAAGAGGGCCACAGTTATAGAGAAGAAGGAATACCAGGACTTCTCTGAAACCTCTCCAGTCTTTTTTTTAACTCCTGCTAGGACTGGTAGCTTTAAATCAATGTAAAACAGTCTTAAAGCAACAGGAAAATTGAGTTACTTAACTTTATTATGGATGCAGAAAAATTGAAAAATAATAGTACGTAATTGAGAAGATCAGTATGAGTTTGGGACTGTAGAGATATCCAAATATACCATGAGATGGTCAGAGAGAAGCTTACATGTTGTGATTAGTGCAGCCGCTACCATGAGATGGTCAGAGAGAAGCTTACATGTTGCGATTAGGTCAGCCGCTACCATGAGATGGTCAGAGAGAAGCTTACATGTTGCGATTAGGTCAGCCGCTACCATGAGATGGTCAGAGAGAAGCTTACATGTTGCGATTAGGACAGCCGCTACCATGAGATGGTCAGAGAGAAGTTTACATGTTGTGATTAGGGCAGCCGCTACCATGAGATGGTCAGAGAGAAGCTTACATGTTGCGATTAGGTCAGCTGCTACCATGAGATGGTCAGAGAGAAGCTTACATGTTGCAATTAGGGCAGCCGCTGCCATTAGATGGTCAGAGAGAAGCTAACATGTTGAGATTATGGCAGCCGCTACCATGAGATGGTCAGAGAGAAGCTTACATGTTGCGATTAGGGCAGCCGTTACCATGAGATGGACAGAGAGAAGCTTACATGTTGCGATTAGGGCAGCCGCTACCATGAGATGGTCAGAGAGAAGCTTACATGTTGCGATTAGGTCAGCCGCTACCATGAGATGGTCAGAGAGAAGCTTACATGTTGCGATTAGGACAGCCGCTACCATGAGATGGTCAGAGAGAAGTTTACATGTTGTGATTAGGGCAGCCGCTACCATGAGATGGTCAGAGAGAAGCTTACATGTTGCGATTAGGTCAGCTGCTACCATGAGATGGTCAGAGAGAAGCTTACATGTTGCAATTAGGGCAGCCGCTGCCATTAGATGGTCAGAGAGAAGCTAACATGTTGCGATTATGGCAGCCGCTACCATGAGATGGTCAGAGAGAAGCTAACATGTTGCGATTATGGCAGCCGCTACCATGAGATGGTCAGAGAGAAGCTTACATGTTGCGATTAGGGCAGCTGTTACCATGAGATGGACAGAGAGAAGCTTACATGTTGCGATTAGGGCAGCCGCTACCATGAGATGGTCAGAGAGAAGCTTACATGTTGCGATTAGGTCAGCTGCTACCATGAGATGGTCAGAGAGAAGCTTACATGTTGCAATTAGGGCAGCCGCTGCCATTAGATGGTCAGAGAGAAGCTAACATGTTGCGATTATGGCAGCCGCTACCATGAGATGGTCAGAGAGAAGCTTACATGTTGCGATTAGGGCAGCCGTTACCATGAGATGGACAGAGAGAAGCTTACATGTTGCGATTAGGGCAGCCGCTACCATGAGATGGTCAGAGAGAAGCTTACATGTTGCGATTAGGTCAGCCGCTACCATGAGATGGTCAGAGAGAAGCTTACATGTTGCGATTAGGACAGCCGCTACCATGAGATGGTCAGAGAGAAGTTTACATGTTGTGATTAGGGCAGCCGCTACCATGAGATGGTCAGAGAGAAGCTTACATGTTGCGATTAGGTCAGCTGCTACCATGAGATGGTCAGAGAGAAGCTTACATGTTGCAATTAGGGCAGCCGCTGCCATTAGATGGTCAGAGAGAAGCTAACATGTTGCGATTATGGCAGCCGCTACCATGAGATGGTCAGAGAGAAGCTAACATGTTGCGATTATGGCAGCCGCTACCATGAGATGGTCAGAGAGAAGCTTACATGTTGCGATTAGGGCAGCCGTTACCATGAGATGGACAGAGAGAAGCTTACATGTTGCGATTAGGGCAGCCGCTACCATGAGATGGTCAGAGAGAAGCTTACATGTTGCGATTAGGGCAGCTGCTACCATGAGCTGGTCAGAGAGAAGCTTACATGTTGCAATTAGGGCAGCCGCTGCTGGCAGTGATCCCTTTTTTATAGTTAAAATGTAATAAAAAATGTTTTTGTACAATATTAGGTTCTTCTGATTGTCAGATGTCTCCTGTAGCTCATGGGGCTAAAGGTTCATTAGAAGATAACTGATTAAACAATGCGATCGTAACTCACAACTATCACAGACAAGTGCTTATGCAGGAGGAGAATGAAATGGTTGAGTAGTGATCACCATCAAAATCTGTTGTTATATACTTTACTCATTTATATAACGCCAGACATGATCATAACTGTTCTCATTGGGGCTCAAAGTCTAAATTCCCTATCAGTATGTCTTTGGAGTTTGGGAAGAAACCCATACAAACACGGGAAGAACATACAAACTACTTTCACATGCTTTTCTTAATGGGATTTGAACCCAGGACTGTAAAGCAATAGACAATCTGAAATGTAGTTGTGTTCAATGTTCAAATCCCATATTTGATCCTCTTTATTTTGAATACATGAATTTGTAAACTGTTGTATAAACATTTTCACTTAAAACCTACTATGATGTTAATACTTGTTCCAATACTCCACGTCAGCTGTTACTGAACTATTTATTTTCATCAATCTGTCACATCACGAAAATCTCACATATCGCAGATAAAATAGTAGTGAACACGCCACCAATTTTTCTAAGTAAATATATTTCTAAAGATGCTAATGGCATTCATTTCTCACTAGATGTCGGTAACAGCTTAGGCAAAGAAATCAAACTATAGATGTCCATAAATTAAGTAATGTAATATTGAGAAATGACACAGGAAAAAAGTATTGGACACACTTAAGAAGTCTATTTAATACTTCATACAAAAGCCATTGTTAGTGATGAAGCTTCAAGGCACCTCCTGTATGGAGAAGCTAGTGGCATGTATTGCTCAGGTGTGATTGTGGCTCATTCTTCTACATAAACACTCTTCAAATCATAAAGGCTCTGTGGGCTCCTTCTATGAACTCCAAGCTTTAATTTCTTTCAAGAATTTTCTATTGGATTCAGGTTAGGTGATTAGTTGGGCCATTCTTCCAGCTTTATATTTCTTCTCTGAAACCAGAAGCGTTTCCTTGATTGTGGTCTTGAGAATGTTGTCTTGCTGAAATACCTACCCTCATTTCATCTTCATCATCCTGGTAGATGGGAGCAGATCATTTATCAAAAATATATTGCTACATTTATCCATTCATCCTTCCTTCAAATAGATGGTGTTTGCCAGTGCTGTATGCTGAAAAACAGTCCCACACCATGTTATTCCCACCACCAATCTTCACTGTTGATATACTGTTTTTGAGTTGATATGTAGTACCTTTTATCCTCCATACATGGTGTGTATTATAGCATCCAAAGAGTTCAATTTTGGTCTCATCTAACCAAACTATATTCTCCCATTATTTCACAGGCTTGTCTAAATATTGTTGAGCAATCCTTAAATGTGCTTAAACATGCTTTTTGTTCAGCAATGGAGTGTTGCATGGCGAGTGTGCAAACAGGCCATTGAGTTTTAGTGCATTACTTATTGTTTTCTTTAAAACAATTGTACCTGCTGATTCCATGTCTTTCTGTAGCTCTCCATAAGTGGTTCTTGTCTCTTAGACAGCTCTTCTGATAATTATTTTCACTCCTCTGTCTATAATCTTACTAGGAGCATCTGGTCATGACCAGTTATGGTGAAATTATGTTCTTTCCACTTCCGGATTATGGCACCAACAATGATCACTGGAATCTTTAGTCATTTAGAAATTTTTCTGTAACCAATCCCATCAGTATGTTTTGCAACAATAAGGTTGCAAAGGTCTTGAGAAAGCTCACTGGCTTTACACAACTTGAGATGTTTCTTGAGTGGCACCTTGGTAATGAGACACCTTTTTATAGGTCATTAGTTGAACCAGCTGATATTATTTTTCAATAAGTGGTAAGATCGCTTTCTAATTACTGATAGATTTCAGCTGGTGTCATGAATTTCCATGGCTTTTTGCACCTCTCTTTTTTTATTTCTTTAATATTTTTTACTGTGTCATTTCTCATTATTATACATAACTAAATTTATAGACATGTATGGTCTGATTTCTTTGACTGTGCAGATTAGATAGGTTGTTCATGACATCTGGTGAGAAATTCAAGTCCTTTTAGCACCTTTAGAAACATATTTACTTAGAAAATTGGAGATGTGTTCAATACTTACTTCACCCTTGATTACAGCAGAGGGGTGCTAGTAAGTGAAAGTTTACTTAATTGGGAATGCATCAAATTTATCATACAGTTTGAACCACAAGGTTAAACTGGTGCGTTTTATGACTGATGCCTAGTCTACATTGGCAGTCTTAATTTATTGATGCATATGCCCCATTATGTTCTCTTTCTTGTAAAGTGCATGTATAACTAAACCTTCACTGCAAACAAGGCACTGGAGAACCATTCTCCATGCGACATAGTGCAGCATATGCCGCCAGGCAGTTGAGTAGGGAATTCCAGATGGATTTGAGACCAGAGCCCGCAATCCAACCCGAGCACTTGTGGGTAACCAATTTACCCACCTCTGGTCTAAATGAAACAATTAGGCAGCATTTTTGACAATTTAATGAGCAGATAAGAAAAGGAGTTTCCAGTATCCTAACACATGAATATAAATGTTAGTGGGACTCTTCAGAACTGGAGAAGATATGTTATGATCATCTGGAGAAATTTTCCTTACCTGTCCCCAGCATGAAATATCCCTGGTCTTCTAGGCTAAAAAAAATCTGTTTGCGCAAATTGATCTTCATGCCAACTGTCAGCAACCAAAATATCACATCATACATGGGCAATTTATAAAAAGGAATCTTAGTTTAATCTTATCCCTAATCTACATAAACTATTCTCAGATTTATTGTCCCAGTAAAGATCTTGATTTTAGAAAATCGCAAGCCTCTGGCATTATACTTAAAGTGAATGCATCAAATCTTCTAACTTGGCTCAGAACTGCGTGTAAGAAGGGAAATCCTGTTGTTGGCAAAGAGCTTTTCTGGAATCTCGCTGAACATTTTACCTGACACTGTGAAGAAGTTGTAAAGAATCTCCTGCATCTGTATTTTCTGCTAAGCGTTGTTTCCTTTTACAAGTGACACAACAGCAGCGATCGCTGGAAGCTTATTATGGGCTCTAAATTGTTTATTTTGGTATGTGGATTCTCTCACTTTTTAAAGACAATTTGAAATGTTTTTCTGAGTTTTCAGAATACATTTAATTTCTTATTGCTCAAAATCACAAACCTTGGTATGATAAAAGAATTTTCATATGAAATTAACCTGTTATTGAAATCAGGTTTTTAAGTTAAATGTATTTTTGATTTATGACAATACTGGTATTTAATCAATTTTAATTATCTAATAGTTGTCCTGTGGAGAGATTCTCCCATCTACAGCTCCTCTAGAGTAACCATGGTCCTCTTGGTTGCTTCTCTCTAATTAGTGCTCTCCTTACTTGAGATGGCAGTTTAGGTGGACAGCCATGTTTTGGCATGTTTGCACTTGTGCCATACTTTTTTTGGATGATAGATTAAACTGTGCTCAGTGACATGTTCAGAGCTTAACCTAACCCTACTTTATATTTCTCCACAACTTTATCTGTGTGGTGTGTTTCCTTGGTTTTCAATATATACTGTTTGATTCTCAATATTCTCAAACAAACCATTGAGGTCTTCAAAAACAGCTGTAGTTATACTAAGAATAAATTTACACAGGTGAACTCTTTCTAATTAGGTGACTTCTGAAGGCAATTGGTCACTCACGATTTATATGGAGGTATTAGATTACAGGGGGCTAAATACACAGGCACATCCCAATTTTCAGCTTATATTTTTAAAATATTTAAAAAAACATGTATCATTTCCTTAACACTTGACAAATACTTGCCACTTTGTGTTGGAATATCACATAACATCCCAACAAAGTACATTGAACTTTGTGGACGTAATTTGGAAAAATGTGGAAAAGTTCATAGGGTATGAACATTTTTTTCAAGCCACTGTATCTGTCAGCTATTGACTTTGACCCTGGATTCTGTATCTATATATATAAAATCCGATGGGGTTACTCTTGGTTACTCGCTAATCTTTCCCCTCCATGTGACATCATCAAAGCCAATCGTCCCACACAAACTTCACCTCATCTAGCACCATGACAACCAGCACAGCAGAATCCCGCATACACTGAGGAGCTGACCATTTGAACCCCCCCCTGACTCCTCCCCTCCATGTGACATCATCACAGGTCCTATAAGCACAGAAATAAATCCTGTAACCAGCTCAGCAGAGTCCTGCATACACTGAGGAGCTGATTGTGACCCCTGACTCCTCCCCTCTATGTGACATCTTCACAGGTCCTGTAAGCACAGACACAAATCCTGATGTGTACATTGCACACTCACGCATCTCAAGCTGAGCTGATTCAGCTAATGACAGACAAAGGCCGCGTAATGCTAGATTGCAACTCCCAGCATTTTTCACGTCACAGTTTCGTTGATGTCCTGCAGCCAGGTCCAGGTGTGATCAGTAAGCACACATACTGTATATATACTAGCTGTTCCTAACCAGCTAACACTCAGCGCGCCCATTTCTATGTAATTAACGCTGCTGCTGATTAATTAAACTAAAGTTAATAATGATGACATTCAGTAGCTTTGAAGTGGTTGAATTACGTGTAAAAGAAGTTGATAATTGTCGACTGGCAACAAAAACGTCACGTGAAAATTGTTGCAGTTGAAATTTAGCATTACGCGGCCTTTGTCTGTCATTGGCTGAATCAGCTCAGCTTGAGATGTGTGAGTGAGCAACTCCTAGCATTTTTCACGGCACGTTTTTGTTGCCAGTCGACAATTATCAACTTCCTTTACACGTAATTCAACCACTTCAACGCTACTGAATGTTGTCATTATTAACTTTAGTTTAATTAATCACCAGCAGCGTTAATTACATAGGAATGGGCGTGCCGAGCATTAGCTGGCTGGGAACAGTTAGTATTCCTATAAACTTTGAGTACAGCTGACCCTAACATGCACAGCTTGACCCGGTGAGCAGTTGACCACCATTGTGTGTTTAGGAATCTGTGAGAGAACGCTTTTGTTCTTTGTTTCTTTCTTCATGCACAGACTATAACTTTTTTTATGCGTCATCACACACAACCCAGACCTGTTTCATCGTATCAGACAGTCTTTACATAGCATAAGTAAAGTACCTGTTGGGGCTCTTTCAAGTTGCATTTTGCACAGTTACCTAGAGGCATACATTGACAGAATTTCCATGGTATAGGCATATTGACATCCATCATCCATTTGCCATGTTAAAAAGCATATTCTATTTGGTAATTTTTAAACAGAAGACTGAAGTGAAATAGTGCCATTAGCAGCAAGTCCGACTTTATTCTTCTGCCAGGAACAGCGTTGTTCATGTTACATCTATACCTGCACCTACTCCAGGGACATCTGCCTCTCTAGTCAGGTACCATCATATTAATCCTACAGAAGACCCGGGTGATAGAGGAGTTGTTGTTAGTTATAGCTAATATCGCTGAGTAGTACAGGCTCTGTCCATACAGCTAGATATACTTGCATGGCTGGCCTGTGAGACAGAATAAATGTGTGAGCTGTCCAACAGCTTAATTAGTGTAATCAGCTCCTTTTTTACCATTGGTGCAGTACCACACCCTACATAAACTTCCAGCATACTGCTTTGAGTTGCCAGTTACTGCTTGGATATCTCCTGATTTACGGGGGGAGGGGGAGTCCTGGTGTTCTTATTCTGATTCTGACCCAGCTTTTAACCCTGAACACATTTATTCTTTAACCCCCTCTCAACTGTGAACCTGACTACTTTGAGTTCACATTGACTGACTACATAGTAACTGATCAAGACTGACTGATCTGTTACCCTGTCTTTGATTTTATCTCCAGATTCTGTGCCTGGTTCTATCCCTCCTATTGCGGGCCAAAATAATCTAGATTTTTGCAGCAGGCTTGCTCCTCTGGCCAGCAGTCACTCCATGGGTGCAACCTAGGGGGTCTGATTGTAATCACAGATTCCTCTATTGGACTTAAAAGGTAAAAGCTGGAGTCTTTCTGGGACCTGCTAGATAGGGTGGCTGGTACCATGGCCATCTCAGCTGATAGCCTCATACCGACTTAATAGTTTGCCCATTATACTTTAATTCACTAATATAAATATTCCTTCTCCATTCCTGTAACAAAGAGTGTGCAGATGAGAGTTTGTGAGCAAACAGACCTGTTTCTTCTCCACATCGTTAAATGTACAGACCCAGACAGATAAGTAAGCGTAACCTCCCACTGGTTGAGAAAAGCTGCTCAACTTTCCCAAAATAAAATATTGCATAAAACCAATGTGCTGAAAAGATAAATAAAATTCAGCAACCTATACTTTATTAGTGATAATATGTCTAACTGTGCATAATGAAGAACCTTTTTTTAACTAGGAATTCTTTTTTAACTCAAATGACTTTAAGCTTTTTGAAGTATAGAGGTAGACCCTTGAGGTGCTATCTACACCTTGTTAGTGCTTATAATTTACATGCTTACGCCCCCTTCACAAGTCAGTGAAAAACACATTTTTCACTAACATGTTAAAGATGCATGATAGCACATGGAGATCAGGGACTTTTAGGCTATGTGCGCACTTTGCCGTTTTTCATGCGTTTCAGCAGCGTTTTGAGCTGCAGCATTCTAATGCCAAAATGCATGCGTTTTGATTTTCAAGCAAAGTCTATGGAAAATAGGGCTTTCTTGTGCGCACGATGCATTTACAAACGCTGCATTTTAGTTGCTGAAAATTTGTCAAAATCCCTGCGTTTGAAGAAGCAACGTCAATTGTTTTTGCCATTTTGGGAGCGTTTTAATATCATTGAAGTCAATGAGAAATGTCTAAACGCATATTTTTCAAGAAAGAATGCGTTTCACTTGCTTTTTACTAGTGATCTGCATGTGTTTTTGACATAATAAACACAGGTCTTTCGGTCTGTCTCTGTCGGTCGGTCTGTCGGTCGGTCTCTCTCTCTGTCTCTGTCTCTATCTCTTTCTCTGTCCATGTCGGTCTCTCCCTCTCACCCCCTCTCTCATATTCCCCGATCCACGATCACCGGCGCAGCGCTGCACGGCGTTCACACTGTGGCGGCTTCTCCTCTTTTGAAAATGACGGACGCTCATTAATCCATCACGTATTCCCTGCTTCCTCCGCCCACCAGTGCCCATGATTGGTTGCAGTCAGACACTCCCTCACGCTGAGTGACAGCTGTCTCACTGCAACCAATCACAGCCACCGGTGGGCGTGTCTATTTCGAGCAGTTAAAAAAATAAATAAATAATTAAAAAAAAAACGACGTACGGTCCCCCCCAATTTGGATACCAGCCAGGGTAAAGCCACATGGCTGAAGGCTGGTATTCTTAGGATGGGGATCTGCACGTTATGGGGAGCCCCCAGCCTAACAATATCAGTCAGCAGCCGCCCAGAATTACTGCATACATTAGATGCGACAGTCCTGTGACTCTACCCGGCTCATCCCGAATTGCCCTGGTGGGGTGACAAACAGGGTAATAAGGAGTTAATGGCAACAGCCCATAGCTGGCATTAAGTCCTAGGATAATCATGGCAGGCGTCTCCCCGAGATACCTTCCATGATTAACCTGTAAGTTAAAGAAAATAAACACACACATCCAAAAAATCCTTTATTTGTAATGAAAGACAAAAAAACCCCTCTTTCACCAATGTATTAATTCCTCAAAAACACCTCCAGGTCCGACGTAATCCACTCAAGGTCCCACGACGCTTCCAGCTCTGCTACATCAGAAGCTGACAGGAGCGATACTAGAACACCACCACTCCTGTGAGCTCCATGCAGCAACTGAAGTGAGTTGCGTGATCAGCTGTGCTGTCACTGAGGTTACATGCGGCCACGGCTCTTAGTTAGAGCACTTCAGCTGTGGCCGCGAGTAACCTGAGTGAAAGCACAGCAGATTGCGCGGCTCACTGCAGTCACTCAGGGGATTTGCGATCACAGGAGAGTCCTTCACGTGTGACCGCAAATCAAGCCGCGGTACACGCACAGAGCCACGCGATCACAATGAAGTTGTGTGAAGTTCATCCATGTTCGTTCTGATTGCGCGGCACTGTCTTGCAGCCAGCCATGCCCTTTTTGACAGTGCGGTCCCACTCGGCTCTGCTGCAATCTATGGGGATACTGCAGAGCCGAGTGGGACCGTACTGTGAAAAATGTGTGTTCTAGATGCTTTTCCCACTCTGTCTATGTCAGAGAAAGCATCCAGAAAGCATGAATTCTCCAGGAATGTGCGCACGTTGTGTATCACCCCCGTGCCAGCAGTCGGTCACTGCTCGGGTCCGAGCCTTCAGGGGAGCACCCGGGGGCACCCGGGGGAAATGTTGTGCAGCGAGTTGCTAACCCCTCCGTGGGCAGGGATGGTGGCCCCGGGACACGGTTGGTGCATGCAGGGGATGGCAACCGCAGGGGGTGCTGGTGTACTTACAGTTAGAAACACACACAAGTCTCTGGTAAACCTAGGTGGTGGTGGCCGGTGCCGCGGCCGGTTGCGTTCTGGTCCCCCACCCGGCTGGTGGTCTCTATCTTTTTCCTGCACCGTTTTAAGTAGAAAGGACTTCCTAGTGTGAAACGTAGGAGTCCGCTCCTGGCTGGATGTGGCCTAAGGAGCGTGCCTGCAGACGCTTGCCCGTGGGATCTATGGGCCTTGGCGGTGACCTGTTATCCCTAATCGGTGGGCTGTTGTCTTCTATCAGGGACTTTGGGTGGGACAGAACCTCTAGTCCTGGCCTCAATCGGTTAATTAACCAGCTCCAGTCGATTCTGGCTTCTGACTTCAGGTCCGAATACCCCCCTTTGTGCTACGGTTTCCGGGTCGGTTCAGTACCGGCGGGCTACAACCCTGTCCCAGTCCACCACGGTTCAACCGAGCCGTATTCCCGTCTCCTGCTGATGGAGACCACCGTCTGCCTCCTAGCCAGTGGCCCCAGGGCTTCTACCCTGGTACCTGTCAGTTTACTTCAGACCTGACACACAGGCCTGACCGCCACTCTCCTTGAACTGCAGACTAGACTGACTGTTTTCCTGCCCTGGGCTGTCTAAACCCCTGGGTGGGCGTGCACCAACGCCTGGCCATACCCACTGGTGTTTCTATCTGTCCCTAAGGGGGTGACTAGGGTTTAATGGTTGGCTGTGTGTTTCCTAATGAGGGAACGGTGTTATGCAGGGGCCTATTTGTGACTACCTGGTTTTGCCAGGGTGTCACAGTTGCGTTCTGCCGAATGAGCTTTTTCGGCTGCGTTCTGAGACACACAGGCAGTAACTTACACGCTGCGGAATTGAACGCAATGTGCGCACATAGCCTTATACTTACCTGTCCACGCTGCCGCTGTCCATGGTGCTGGTGTCTCTTACGATGCGGTTTCCGGCGCTGCTGCTTCCGGGTTGCTGTGTAGTGAATATTCATGAGCATAATTAGCCAGCCTGGAAGCAGGAGATAGTAGCAGCCGAAGACAGCGTCGCTGGAGACGGGTGAGTATAAAAATAATTTTATTTCAAAGATCCTTGTTTTTTCTGGTACATGTTACACGTATCACACCACTGTCTGGTCTGTGGGACATCAGTGATGCCGGAGAAAAACGGACTTGTCTCCATGTTAAACACATGACACACGTGTTCGCTGCACAGAAACACGGTCAGTGAGAAATCACTGATATCTGCACAGACCCATTGATGTTAATGGGTATACGTATGTCAGTGATTCTGGTATGTGTAAAATCAGCAAAATAAGTACCAGAAACACACAGACACGCGTGTATGCCACACGGAGACACAGTCAGTGATAAATCACTGATATGTGCACAGACTTATTAATTTTAATGGGTCTGCATATGTCCGTGAATCTGGTACATATAAAAATAGTAACATACGTACCAGAATCACTGACGTGTGAAGGGGGCCTTAAGCACAGTTTAACTAAATGGAATAGATAGGCAATACTGGTAATTTTACTGACCTGTGTTTGCCCAACTCTTCCATTTGGAAGATAGGATCAATAAGGGATCAATCATAGAATAGGGAGAACAGAGTATTTTCAATATCTCCACTCTTTTGGGAATGCAAAATGATTGTTTGGTGCTCGGACTGGACAGTTACATAAAGTTAAAAATAAATGGAATATACTTTCCGTTGTGTGTTGTACCAGGCACAGCCTACTTATAAAACTTCATTGTATCATATGCTAGTCACCTTCTTTAAAATTCCCATTGTGTTACTGGATAAATTTGTTAGAGGAAGAGCTATCCAACGAATGAGATTTGCTAGAATATCTGCCACAATCTAGACAATAACCTGTGATTTTCATTAATGTAATTATTAAACGTGGTGATGCATTCATTACCCACTGAACTTGTGAATAACGAAATTGATGTCATTTTAACAAATCACAATATTCCAGGATATTGTATGTTGAGATGTTGGTTTAGTAAAAATTCAAATTGTAATTTTGGAGTCAAATGAAATGTATTCCTTTTCACCTTCTTTTGATTCAACACAATGGGGTGATCAGAAAGTAAATGGTTGAACTTGTATCGTTTTTCAGCCTAAATGACAATGTGACTATGTATTCACAGGCAATGTATAGAGAGAGCTCATTCATCAAAGTCTTACACAAGGAAAATGAATATAAATATGCGCATAGCCATGCAAATGTTCTTACCTACCTGCCTGAGGAGGTGACAGTGAGAAGACCAAGAAATGAAACAAATAAGCTGTAATCATCCTTATAAACTACAATGCAACTGGAAAATCTAGGATTGTCAGCAACAGATGTACATTCAGAACAATTATAAAGTTCTCTGATGCCATGCAACTCTTACTGGTTTGTGTCTAAAGCTGGTCGTAAACATTAGATAGCTGCAGGCCAAATAATCACTTGGACGACATCTATCCCTTTGACCCATCCATAGACAGGAACACTTGGATCGGGAGAGTGGTCCCCTGCTTTCTATGAGAGATCTTCTGCCAAATCATCTGGTAGAGGTTTATCTATTCGCTGAAGAATGAATTTCAATTGCACAATTCTTATATAACCTTTTGTTGGAGACAGTTGAGAAACCAAAATACACATTAGATGGTTGGCCAATTCTGGTGAAATCAGTGGGCTCAGATGACTTTTATTAAATGTGTATGAGCACCTTATGATGGAAAACTGTACTACCACCAATGAAACTCGATGAGAATTGACTCACAGGACAAGTTCATCGGCTATGTCAGTAATCTGGGGCCACTAGACAAGAACCCTAAGAACTGTCATCTATCTACCAGTATCTGCGGCTCTTCTTTTGATTAGCTGGACTAGTGCAACATGACATTTACATCACACCACAATGATGATCTCACACCCATCAGGCTGCTTAATCAAAAGAAGAGCCAAAGACGCTGGAAGGAAGGTGGCAGATGTCAGGGGTCCATCCAGGAACCACAGATTATTGATGCGGCCAATATTTGGATCAATTAACGCCAACTATATAATCAATTGTTTTTTAGCCACCTTACAGGAAGGGTTCTCAATGATTGTGATAAAGTCCACTTTAGGTGAAATCTACAAGATTGAAATGTATGGTAGAAAAGCTTTGGGTGGGTACTGGTAATCATGGATTCAAAGCTAAAATGGCTATCCTTGGTGATAAAGTGTGTATTTATAGTATATCACAAAAGTGAGCACTCCCCTCACATTTTTGTAAATATTTTATTATATCTTTTCACGGGACAGCACTGACGATATGACACTTTGATATAATATAAAGTAGTCCGTGTACAGCTTGTATAACAGTGTAAATTTGGTGTGCCTTCTAAATTACTCAACACACAGCCATTAATGTCTAAACCACCGGCAACAAACGTGAGTACACCCCTAAGTGAAAATGGCCAACTTTTGTAATATACTGTACATATTAGAATTAGGCCTTGTGTGCACTGTTTTTTATGCATTTTTTGGTGCAGTTTTGGTGCATGTCTATCCTTATGCCAGGAAAGTCAATGAGAATGTTGAAGTTCTGTGTGCATGTTGCTTCTGTTATCCTTACAGCATGTCCATGTCATTTTTTTTTTAAGTTCTGTAACCCTTCCAGCCATTGATTTTACACAAAAAAATGTAGGGCACAAAAATGCACCAAAATGCACCAAAAATTGCATGCGTTTTTTGGTACTTTTTTTATGCCACTGGGTGCAGAAACGTTCTGCACCTAAAACTCAGCGTACACACCCTTAATGTCTTCTTTCTGGTACCTACTGTATGTACTAAATACAGAAAAAAATGCTCCAACATCACTATGTAAAATATGTAAGATAAAAAAAAAATGTTTACGTTCTTTTGGAAGATGAGCTGCCTTACCGCCTGTACGGGTTGTGCCGCATTTGCCGCCTGCTGCACACCATTACTTGTACCATATCACACCCAAAATCATACCATGCCCTGAAGATGAAAAGATGTATGTCAGCTCACCCCTCTTCACTCCCGGACTCCACTCCGATGCACGGAACGCCCTGGCCCGGGCGGAAGGCAACGTCAGAAAATACAAGGATCCAGCATCGTGGAGAAAATGTAGATAATAAAAACTTGCTTTATTGGAATTCTTTAAAAACAGATATTCAATCCAGTAAGCACAGAGGCACAAGTGTGATAGCGGATTATCCAACGCGTTTCGACCAGAAGGTCTTACTCATGGTATGTGTTTTACCCCAAACTGATCACATATAAAAGGTACACATTACACGTCATTGGCAGGGCTAAGTGCTTAATTAAAACTAAAACCAGACAGGTGCGTATTCCTATGCAAAAAGGTTGTACATAGGGCAGGAGTAAAAACATATATGTGGGAGACTGCAATTGAAATATGGATGCAGATGTATATGTATATATACAGATCATATAATACATTACAGAGGATTAAATTTATCATAAAGAAGAATATATATGTATAGTTGATTCAAAGACTATTAGAATTGAAACCGGAGGAATGGTTGATTTATTTTCTGACGATGCCCTGAAGATGAGTTTCAAATTCAGTACATCAACAAAGCTATCAATTGTATGAGAATAGAGCATCAGGTCTAGGTTGTGCTCACATTGTACTGCCTGAGCGTGATGTAGTAAGTAATCTATAGAGAAATGAATAACATCCACAATAAAATCAAATACTTATCCAATCCTAGCTACGTTCTCTTATGGTTATCATAGCCCAGGTAAAATATTTATGGTAAATACCCTGTTCCGCTCTACAGTGTTTCTTTCTGAATGACAGTAAAACTTTTCTCCCCACATCATTAAAAAGATTTACCTGCTCAGCAGATCAATTCTTGATTTGGTCAGAACATGTAGATCAATGGGACTGCCTGAAACGCTAAACGATAAATGAGTATATCACAGCTAATCAGGAATATTATTAGCGGAGGACTGCGGCATTCAAATGAGCTTTGCTAAAATGGAATTGAGTCTCCCCATATCCACTAATGTTTGGAATTGTATCCTCGGAGGACTTGTGTTGACTTACACTTTAACCCTCCATGAAAAAAGGTCTTGTAGGCCACAGCAAAATGTCATCTTTTAGAATAGTAGGATGATTTTTCTTCAGCTACTATTTCTAGTTTATCCTAACAGCAGCTAAAACAATCATTAAAATTGGGGAAAAAACATTTTTCTATATTTTTTCTCTTATGTTGAATTCTAAGATATATTGTCCAAGTCTGATGTCTTGAGGATCAATGCATGAAACCAGGAGTGTCATCTATGATGAAGAGTACATGCAGATTTTGAAACACGTTGTCCTGTAATTAAAGGTTTTTGTGCACCTTACTTTATCCGGACGTCCCTGTCTCAGCATCACAGTCCAGGTAGCTGTTTAAATACAGTACTTTCCATGCTGTTATTTTGGTGGATTTTATCTACTGGAGGATTGCAGAAGTCATATCATACGAGTACACTAAGGCTACGTGCGCATGTTGCGTAAATACATGCAGTTACGCTGCGCTTTGTAGCGCAGCGCAACTGCATGCGTCCTGCCTCCCCTGCATAGTCTATGGAGATTGTGCAGGGGCCGTGCGCACGTGGCGTTTTAGAGCGCAGCGCTTCGGCTACTGCCGAAGCGCTGCGTTCTAAGAAGTGACATGTCACTTCTTCCGTGCGCTTTGCCGGCAGCTCCTGCTCTGTCTATGGGAGGAGCTGCAGGCAGAGCGCATGGAATCGGCTTCACTACGGACATTTCTGCAGCGATTTAAAGCGCACATGTGCTCTTCAGATCGCTGCAGAAATTTCTGCAGAAATGTGTGCGCACATAGCCTAATTTTGTATTTGTTGTGTCTGATTTCTTATACCAATATAGAAGGCTGTTAGGAAACAATACCTACACCCTTTTTTATGTCAGTTGATTTGTTAAAGGAAACTGTGCTCTCCTGGTTCTCCTCCTATCTTCCTGGCCGCTCATTTAGCGTATCATTTGCTGTCTCCACATCTTCTCTTCTTCCTCTCACTGCACTCAAGGTTCAGTCCTCGACCCTCTTCTTTTCTCCCTCTACACTGCCCAAATTGGACAGACCATCAGTAGATTTGGCTTCCAGTACCATCTTTATGCTGATGACACACAACTATACACCTCATCCCCTGAGTTCACTCCCGCTATACTACAGAACACCAGTGACTGTCTGCAGTCTCCAACATCATGTTTGCTCTCTACCTGAATATTAACCTTTCCAAAACTAAACTACTTCTATTCCCTCCATCTTCTAACATTCCTAAACCTGACATCTCCCTCTCTGTGTGCGGCACCACAATATCTCCTAAGCAGCAGGATCACTGTCTGGGGGTTATACTTGGCACCAATCTCTCCTTCATCTCCTATCTACAATATCTTGCCCGCTCCTGTCACTTGAACCTCAGGAACATCTTTAGAATCCACCCCTTTATCACCATGAAAACAACAAAAACCTTCACCATGGCGCTGATCCACTCCTGCCTTGACTACTGCAATTCTCTATTAATTGATCTCCCTTTAACTAGACTCTCTCCTCTATAGTCCTTCCTTAATGCTGCAGCCAGGGTCACCTATCCGGCTAATCGCTACTTGGATGCTTCCGCCCTGTGCCAGTCATTGCACTGGCTGCCTATATATCACAGGATCCAATTCAAATTGCTTGTTCTCACCCACAAATCTCTCCCCAGTGCGGCATCCCCCCTACATCTCCATCCTCATCTCTGTCTATCACCCTACTCATTCTTTATGAAAATGACATTTGACTAATATTCACACTATTCTGAACCTCCCACTCCCAGATCCAAGACTTCTCCTGAGCTGCACCAATCCTCTGGAATGCTCTACCCCAAGAAACTAGGACAAATCCCAACTTACTCAGCTTCAGATGCTCCCTACAAACACATCATTTTAGGGTGCCCTATCGCATTCCCTAATCAAATTAAATTCAGAATCCCTCTACGATTACAGAACCTAACTCCCCTTCAAACTCCACTGCACCCGAAAGCATCTCAAAGCTTGGCTGACTGGTTCATGCAGCCTTTATCTATCCCCCAATTCCTAGAGATTGCTGGATTGTCATTGTAAATAAACACTTGTATCTTGTCCCCCCACCCAAACTCATTGTAGATTGTAAGCTTTCACGAGCAGGGTTGTCTTTTTTGCTCTAATTATAGTATTTTCTATAACAGCTACTTTTTTGTATATGAACCTGCTGAATTGTAAGGCGCTGCGGAATATGTTGGCGCTGTAGAAATAAAGATTTTTTATTATTATTATTATTATTATTATTATTATGCATTTGGATTCTCTACTCTGCCTTAGGTCCCTGCTTTTTGGCTTTGCATAGAAAAAAATAGTAGAACAGGCTTAGTTCCATTCATTATCCTGGGTAAAAAATAAAATGGTTTTGTGATATGGATGTATCTATGTAAATGCTATCTTTTTAAGACTAAACCCTAGCCATCTCTTTTTTATTATTTATTTATTAGATTAAAAATGGCTAAAAACATGCTTTAGGGTCTTTCATGGGCACTAAAGATTGTATTTATCATTGTTTTAAGTAACAAATAAATATTTACGTGAGGTCCCCCCTATTTTTGATAACCAGCAAAGGTAAAGCAGACAGCGGTGGGTTGGTATTATCAGGCTGGGAAGGTCCATAGATATTGGCATCTTCCCAGCCTAAAAATACCAGCCCACAGCCACCCCAGAATTGGTGCATCCATTAGATGAATCAATTCGGGCGCTTCACCCCTGGTCTTCCCGATTAGCCTGGTGCGGTGGCAATTGGGGTAATATTTTGCTGGGTTGATGTCAGCTGTGTAATGTCATCTGGCATCAATCCCATGGGTTAGTAATGGAGTGGTATCTATCAGACACCTCCATTGCTACCCAAGTAATAACAAAAAAAAACATAAAATAAAATACTTTATTTGCATAAAGGCTCCCCCATACTATCTCTCGTTGACTAGTTTATTATCAAAAATATTCCCACAATGCTCTGTTGTAGTCCACGATCCATGAATCCAGCTTCGGTGACTGTGAATAGCAGTAACGTACAGCTATTCACAGGTGCCGGGCAGTAACGACAATGCTCATCAGCATTGCCGGGTCTAGCTGTGGTCAATGTTGAGCTACATTCAATCATGGAATTGTCACATTCGTCTCCCTGCATGTAGAGACCAGTGGCAGTTTTTCAACTGGAGCCTCTCATCTGGCTCGCTACATATTAATGGGTTTCATTTCTTTGGCAGGTAAGTGGTTAAGTGTCAGTTTTTCTCTTTCAGCCTTTCCAAGCAATTCCTTGCTGGGTGTAGTCATGCCCTTTAGGGTTAAACAGTGGTGTATTCCAGCAATCCTTGCTTAAGAAGTCTTTTGGTCTCTGGCCGCCTTGGAGGAAGGTTCTGCAGTTGAATTTTCCTTTGCTCAGGCTATATCCTTTTGGTTATTTTTTCCCCCTTTTGTCTTTACTTCCCTGGTGTTTTGTTACTGGAACAGTGAGGTCTAGTGAACCTGCCCCTTACTAATCGGGGCTACTATAGGGTCTTCCGAGAGTCTCAGATTCCTGATCGGTGACAGTTGCGGATACTGTATAGGGACTAGTGAGTAGAGGATGGACAGCTGCACGTAAGGTTAGGAGGTGCCCCACAACGTCTATTACTAGTTCCACGACCTCCGATTGCTTTTGTGTCCCCAGTGCCCCTCTTTTCTTGTGTATTTTGTTGTGCATCAGATGCACGTAGATCTGAACGCACCATGGCATGCTTGCTACACCCGGAAAACATGACAGGACTATGATGGAGTGTCATGGAAACATTGGCAATTTCACCCCCAGCTGTCTGATTTACCTTGGGGGGAACATTTTTTAAATTAATTATTTATTGATTTATTTTTATTTAGTGCCCAGCAGCGACCTGGGAGACCAGTCATCTTCCCCATGCTGTTGACATTCCAATTGAGCATTGTTTCTATCCATTTCAATGATTTTCCTATTCCTCCCAGCCCTCCTGGGGGAGGGGCTTCTGGAAGAATACTTGAGTTTCCCTTTGACTTTCATTACGCTCGTTACTTGAATCAAGTCTGTCTGACCGTCCTTCCTACTCAATTCGAGTAACGAGCACTTGAGCATTTTAGTGCTCGCTCATCACTAGTTATGACTATTCTGAAACAATTCTGCACCTGAATAAAGTTATTGAATGCCCAGCCTGATCCTTGGTTATTCTCATTGTTCAACCATATAGTACTTGTATATTAAATTAGTGCAAACAAATTTATTGATATGAAAATAATAGATTAAAGATTTTTAACATTTCAAAATTGTTAGAAATTTATCAAACTTGAATAAACTGGCAAAATGTATAGAAAATCTATGTATTATGAAAGGAGTTAAAAACAGTTAAATAGTATGTGTAACAGACCAAACTGCGCCATTCATTATCTGTGGGAGTGACAGATACTTTAGTCAAATACAGCACTCGTCTATCTTCATCACTCCCATAGACTTTGAATGGAATGACAGAGTATATGTACATGTACAACATCTGGCACCTGTTCTTGTGATTCATGAGGGTTTCAGTGGTTGGACCTAGAGTGATCAGATACTTATCCTGTGAATGAGTGATAATGTTCCACCCTCCCCCCAGTCCGCAGAACTCTGTTGTGCTCCATGATAGACTTTGCAGGTGGCCAATGATGCTCCCATATCATTGTCTGCCTTGGCCTAGATAAGGCCTACCAAGACACACACCTTCATTTTAGTATTAATACTTTTAGTTTTCCTGAATCCTGTCAGCCTACACCATCCAGCGCTTCTACTACTTGCTTAATGGTCTCCTGTCTGCCTGTGGCCTACAGTGCTTCTAATACCTGCTTCCCAATCTATTGTCTGACTGCAACTACCAGTATTTCTACTACCTTTTTTCCAATCTTTTGTCTGCCTGCGGCCTCCAGTCCTTCTACTACCTGTTTTCCAATCTTTTGTATGCCTGGCGACCTCCAGTGCCTCTACTACTTGTTTTCTGTGTCTCACCTGCCTGATGCACCGACCCCCAAGACCTGTGTGACCACTTGGATCTTGGGCTTGGGGGATCCACCTTCAAAAGGTGAGCCAAAATAGATACAGTAAGTTGTGAGACCAGGCTACTCCCTTTAAAAAAATTAATGCAAAGGTAGGGGTGAACACATTTGTATGTTCTGAAGATTTTGTTACCAGTTGTATGACAATATAATGCCCAATTGTTCAAATTTAAAACACGTACATAAATGGTATAACTAAAATGTCATATTTATTAACCTCTTATCAACATTGGACATACTGGGTACGTCCTATCTTATGTCAGTATACTTACTGGCGGCTGCCGCGGGCAGCATGCGGGGAGTTCCGCACATGTCAGCTGATTTGAACAGCTGATATGTGCTGCTATCAGGCACCAGTGGATCTGCGTTCCACTCGTGCCTATTAACCCCTTGTCATCTTGTCATAATGTGACAGCACGGTGTACATCCCAGCCGCGGTAAGCACTCACTAGCTCCATTGGAAATCCCGTGACATGATCACATGGATCCAATGGTTGTCATGGTAGCACAGGGTCATGTGATGACTTCTGTAGCTATCATAAGTCAGTTCCTCTTACAGTCGGCAGAGGGCCGTGTGTGAGAGGAGAGCAGGCAGGGTTTTTGCATATCAGAGCGATGCTGCTCTGATCTACAGAAATAAATGAGCGATCAGACAGCTGATCCTTATAAACCCCTAGGGAGACTAGAAAAATAAAAAAAAAATTAAAAAAAGTTTTAAAAAGTAAAAAAAAAACAAAAAACCCTAAAAGTTCAAATCACCTCCCATTCGCCCCATTGAAAATTCCAAATGCCAAAATTACTTTTTTGGTTGCCGCAAATTTTGCGCAAAATGCAATAACAGATGATCAAAACATAGGATCTGCACAAAAATGGTACTGGTACAGCTCAAGACGCAAAAACTAAGCCATTGTTGAGAACCAGATCCTGAAAAATGAGAAAGCTACGGTTTTCGGAAATTGACGCAAAAAGTGCGCCATTTTTTTTTGGACAAACTTCTGATTTTTTTTAACCCCTTAGATAAAAGTAAACCTATTCAGGTTTGGTGTCTACGAACTCGTACTGACCTGAGTCATCACACACACACACACATCAGTTTTGCCATATAGTGAAAACGGTGAATACAGTATCTCAAAAACAATTGTGAAATCGCACTTTTTTGCAATTTTTCCGAACTTGAATTTTTTTGCCATTTTCCAGTACACTATATGGTAAAACTTATGGTTTCATTTAAAAGTACAGCTCGTTCAGCAAAAAATAAGCCCTTAAAAGTAAGGCAAGATTGATGGAAAAATAAAAGTTACGGCTCTTAGAAGAAGGGGAGCAAAAAATAAAAATGGAAAAACGGAAAATCACCTGGGGGTGAAGGGGTTAATATGCAATTTACATAAATTTACTCAACATGTAATATATTGGAGGCTTCATTATTATGCAGTTGTGCTTGTCTTCTCCACATAGGTAAATCGTTCATGCTACATGGCCAAAATAGAGTGTACCACATTAGTGAATGCTTACTCACTCCGACTGCTAGCAATCTGTTGGACAGGCAGTTCTTTAGGACAACCTCCTCCTGTGCCTGTCAATGCTATCTATGAGTCTGGTCTGTATTGATAGCAAAGTCTTAAGAGTACTTTACACGTTGCGATACCTGTACCGATATCACTAGCGAGCGTAGCCGCCCCTGTCGGTTGTGCGACACGGGCAAATTGCTGCCTGTGGCGCACAACATCGCTGACACACGTCACTTGGACTTACCTTTCCTGCGACGTCGCTTTGGCTGGTGAATCGCCTCCTTTCTAAGGGGGTGGTTCGTGCAGCGTCACAGCAACGTCACACGGCAGCCGTCCAATAGCAGAGGAGGGGCGGAGATGAGCAGGACGTAACATCCCGCCCACCTCCTTCCTTCCTCATTGCCAGTGGACGGAGGTAAGGAGATGATCGTCGCTCCTGCGGTGTCACACATAGCGATGTGTGCTGCCACAGGAACAACGAACAACCTCGCTACGTACGAGACAACGATTTTTGGTAAATGAACGACCTTTCATATTCCAATAATTTTTGCCTCTTTTGCAATCGTTTAAGGTTGCTCCTGCCTGTCACACGCTGTGATGTCGCGAACGGCAACGGATGTGCGTCACAAACACCGTGACCCCGACGATATATCTTTAGCGATGTCGCAGCATGTAAATGGCCCTTTATTGTTCATGCTCTCAGAGTCACAATAGGAGCATTGTGATAGCAGCTGTATTGCCTCATGCCTACCCAATCCATCACCCTACACTAGCGATAGCTCAGACTTCCTACGTACTATACGTATGTTGCATTCCTTGACTTGTATGTCACTATAAACTACAATCATAGTTTAGTCATTCTCTTCCATTTTTCATGCAGCGTAATTTTATCAGTCGCTCGTCTAATGCAAATCTGTTGCATTACAGGAATAACAACCTTGTATGAATTACACATTAATATACGTCAACATAGCATTGCTGAAAAATGAAGTGGCATTAGTCAGGCATGACTTCTCTGTAACATACACAACTATAGGAGCATAAAACTAGTCACATTATATGGCAAAAGATGACACGACCATCAATACTTAATAATGATATCTGAACAGTAATAAGTCAACCTATTTAGCCAGGAAATATAACCACCTGAACGCGGTCAGCAGTAGCCTATGGCCAAATAATTCAAGTAATGGTAGAGAACCTTACGTAAGAAGGTGATGTATTCTTACACAATGCCCTACTATTTTACCCAAATCACTCCAAAGCTTTGCTTAGGTATTCACATCAGTAATCACTTCTTCCATCCTGGTCAAAATCATATATTTTAGGAATTTAACTTAAGCAAATAATGCTGCATGTGGCACTAGTCGAGGTAAGGAAAGGAAATACATTTTCTAAATGAATGAAATAGAATCTGTGTCTTTTCAGCACTTTGGGCTTGAAGTGGATACAAAGCACATCAAAAATCTCCGGAACTTGGACTCTCCTATAGAGTGCTTGATTTCAATGGCTTTTCTCGCTAAGCACTGTGTCAGAGAATCAGAGCATTGGGAAGCTTTGAAAAGCACCAATTCTTATTACTACGCAGAGCAATTACATCCAAGTGCCGATCTGGGAAGGAAAAATAGTGTGTCACAAGCTAATGATCTGATGGGAGAGCCCTTTAACAATGAGTTGAGAGCAAATCTAGATCTTATTATCAAATAGCCCTGTCATAATTGAGCTTGGGAATGAGGGCATACTATAACCATCACAAAAGGGTTAACCAAAAAGTCGAAAGTCCATCAAGAGGTGGATGAATGCCTATTAGGTGAGAGCTGTTTGGTCAGATGGACTGCATGTTCCAAAAAGATATTTGGCACTGAAAGGGTTCATTCGGGGGGTGTACCGTGCTGACAAATGAATTTGCTTTCGGATGACAGTTCTTGTTGATTTGCCACGCTTGGACTGGCACTATGGAGGGCGATGCTGTGAAATTCCCCCTCCCTACCAGACACCAAGAGAGAGGGGGACAGATGGCATCCTTCCGAGGGTCTGACCCTCTCCCACCCTTCACCTGCACATCTCATGGGAAAATAGCCCAGCTCCCAGCTGCCATTTGAGAGTTGGAATGTCTGCAAATGTGAACTGGAATACTGGGGGGGGGGCGAAGAAAAAAACAGCAGGAGGTAGTGGGGGCAGTAGAAGGGGAAGCACAGTCTGGATGAGGATATTATGAGGAGGAGGGGAGTGAGATTAGACCACAAACAAAATAATGCAGGACAATATTCAACTCAGTCACTTACTGTACTGTGGACCTGGCATGGAATAAAGAACAAGAACTGATATTACTATCATATGTATGTTTAATAAAAGCAGCTTTGGAAAATGGTCACGGTCATTTCATGTTTACCTGTACCTACGGGGTAAATATACGCAAAAAGGCAAAGTTGGCTTTTTTTTTGTAAGTAGATCTTTAATTCAAACATATTTCATACTGTTAAAGTGTTAATATTCTTGTAGATCTTTTTCTACCTTTATCTAACTGTTTAGCTTACGTTAATAAGATTTTGAGCAAACCCAGTTGGAATTTCCTGATAATCTGTTCACGCTAACTGTAGCTAAGTGGCTTGCAGTTTACTCTATTTTTCCTGTATTACATTGAACTTTTTAATATCTTGTCATGGGGTTATGTTTATGAACAGAGCAAACGTCAGAGCTGCAGATCAGAGGAGACGCAGATCAACGCTTTGAACATTTAATACTACTGCAGTTATTGCAATCACTCATAGTCATTGTGTCCACCACCGCTCCTTAGATAGTTTTAAGATGATTCGACTGTTGTCAACAAGTCTACAACACACCAGGTAAGTATATAAAAGGGTTTTTTATGTTTTGTACAAAAATAAAAGTTTTCTAAATGCTTCAAACTTTTAATAATTCTGTATTTGGATTTAACTTGGTATTTATATTAGATTATTCCTTCTGTAGGAATAATCCAAACCATGAGAAGGAATAAGGAAATCTGGGAAAGGTGGAATTTTTGTACAGTCAAATAATACCAGATGTTAAGTACTGTGAAAAATAAAAATAAAGATAATGAGAACTCTCATTATAATAATTTACAATGTGTAGATCAAAAGGCATTACCTAAATTAGATAGTAGTGGAAATCGAAAACAAAAGACCGTGCTGTTTCAAAATTACCCGCAAAGTTTAATCTGGGCAACTGTCCATGGTGCTTACAAAATGAAGCTTCCAAGAGATTCAGACCTTTCTACTACACATTAGAGAATGAGAAGGAGAGTGCATTTATGGTATATTCACAGGGGCTGGATTCCTCCTTATTGGGAGGTACTCTTTCCAGAGGTCTCCAGTGAATAGAAGAGGATCTAAACAGAGATCCAAATATATAAATATATAACTTTCATATCCCAAATCAAGAACATTGAAAGAAGTTGTCCATATGTCCAGTTGGTACAACTACTTTGACAATGTGTGGTGGCCAACAGATAGCCACATGGGCCTTTGCGGACCCGAACCTTGTTTCAGAGTATCCTGCCACTAAAATTCAATTCACCTATATCTGTGTATTCCACAGACTTTTTGGTTGAAATTAAGTGTAAAGGCTTATTTTGTAGTCTGAACCTACATAAATTTCTCCTGCTTTTCATATTGTTACTTTTGAATGTGATCATCAAACTATTTTTAATATTAGACACATATAACCAAAAGTAAACACAAATTCAATAGATAATTTGATCATTTCGGTTAATTTTATTAACCAAACTTAGTCATGATTATTGACAGACATGTTGAATCTAAACATCACTTAAACACACCGCCTGGCTATGTGAACAGATAAGACCTCATCAAAAAGCAGCACATGATGGCATGTTCTTAAAGGGTTCAAATGCAGATGAGAAACAATATCATTGAATCGAGAGCTTAAAGGGGTATTCTCACTTTCAAAAGTTATCTTATATCCATGGGATAGGATATTACTGGAGGTCCAATCACTGGGATCCTTACCGATCCCAAGAACTGGGGCTATAATGCCTTCTGCTTTTCAATTCATTCTTATGGGAGTGCTGAAGACCAGCTGAGCACAGCATATCTAGTGGTCCCATTAAAAACTATTAGCGCAGTAGTTGGCATGATCGACATTTGTTCTACATTCACAGAGGTATTCAAAGCCCTGGTTTTCAGGATTGGTGGGTGTCCCAGTGGTCGGACTCTCAGAAATGAGGAAGTTATCCCCTATCTTAAAGATAGAGGTTAACTTTCAATTGGGAGAATACATCTTAAAGACTTTGGGACTGTGCAAAAGTACAGTAAAAGACACTATCCACAAAAGGAGAACAGTGTTACACCTACCCAGAAGTGTCTTGCTTAACACAATTTCACTAGGAGGGACAACTCATCCAGGAAGTGTCAAAAGTAGAAATGAGCGATCCAGCCAAGGATCGGATCGGTTAAGAATCGCTGATCCCGCCTGAGATCGCGATCAGATCAAGAACCTAGCCAATCCAATCGTCAATCCTAGCCAAACCCATTAAATTCAATGAGAGGCAAAAGTGATGTGTTGTAAAATGGTGTAGGGGGCTGTAAAGGAAGGAAAATAAAAAAGGGTTAAATCAGTACATACTTAACGAGTCTTTTCACAGCTGCAACGCTACTTCCAGGTCTGATAATTATCACTAATGCATATTTACTGCTTTCCCCTTCCACCGGCATCTCTCATAGGCTTTGGACCACGCCCCCCACATCTCTGGGGGGCGTGGTCCAATTAATTACTACCAAATCACAGATGCTGTCTCACGGGGTGGAGGCGTGTTCCAGCAGCAGCCAATCAAAGATGACAGTGGAAGGGAAAAGTACCCACCCCTGATGAAGTCACCGTAGTTGGTGACGATACGCGTGGGGACCTGTACCCTCTATCACCCGAGTTTGGGTTTGCTATGTCTGGTAATTGGGGCTCCTAATATACCTATGGATGGTCCTTTTTCTTGGGGAATTCTATTTTTGCTGGGGACCATCTTCCCCCTGAGGCATTTTGTGGCATAGTCTATTGCATGCCCAAATCTTGGGCTCTATTTATATGTACTTCATGACTATATATATATATGTACTTCATGATATGGTATCTCCACTATTTATTCCCTATATGAATTTCCTCACTTTGACCAGCAATTAGGGCCCATATTATATCTGCAGGTTTACATCTTGGGGAACTTATCTTCTTTAGGGGATAATCTCTCCTGAAAATTGTAGTGATACAATCTATTGTAACTGCATACTATGGTGTTGTATTTGTATGTACTTGGATATAACCCTGTATATGGTACCATTTTGGATTATTGATAATCCCCTACATAAGCCCTGAGCAATTTGGGCTTATACTATACCTGCAGGTTTACATCTTGGGGAACTTTACCTCCATTGGGGGATAATTTCTCCTGAAAACTGTAGTGATACAATCTATTGTAACTGCATATTGTGGTGTTGTATTTTCATGTACTTAGATATAACGCTATATACTATACAATCTTGGATTATTGGTAATTCCCTATATATTCCCCTATCTGTATAAATCTTACCGCATAGCTTCCCTCTGGGTGGCAGAGGATAGTCCAACCTTAACAAAGGTCGTGACATCTTTTGATATATGGCTTTATGCTTTTTAAATGTTTTTAAAAGTGTGTGATCCTGTGTTCTATTTTTGTAATAAAGTACCTTTTTCATATAACTTGGTGTGTCCCTCTTATATGCACACTTCCTTTCCTTCTTGTTATAAATGCATATGAGTGTGCTGAGGTGAACCCATTGATTGTTATAGGGTAAAAATATTCCCGATAGGTGGTGCCCTCCCCCTTTTCTTTGATATCTATTGGAAGGGAAAAGTAGTGATAATTATCAGACCTGAAAGTAGAACTGCAGACGCCAGGACGCGGTAAGTATGTACTAACCCTTTTGCTTCCTTTTTTTTTACAGTGGCCAATCACCGCCATGCCAATACATGACATGGCTGTGATTGGCAGGGAGAGGATGCTTTTTGCCATCCAATCATTTACCAATTCTTGGCAAGATTGCTGACTTTTGCGGTAAACGCTCGTATGTCAGATCCCGATCCGATCAAATATCATACAATTTTAACATTTTCCGATCTTTGCTGATCAGGATCGATCATCTCTAGTCAAAAGAACACATACACACATCTGAAGAAGAGCAGGTTACATCTACATGTGGAGCTGCAAGGCACAAACGACTGATGACCAAAAAGATCACAAAGACTCTTCTATAATTTGCTCAAAATGCATCCTCTAGATCACTGATGTCCAAGACATAGTATTTTGTGAACTGATTTATCAAAGGTGGAACTCTTTTGAAGACTTGTATCCTGTTACATATGGTATGAATCTAACACTGCATTTCACTATACTGTAAAACATCCTGCCAATCAAACGTGGCGGTGGTAATGTGATGGTGGGAGATTGCTTCACTTCTACAGCTCTTTGACAACTTGTCTTAAAGGGTTTTTCCCATACGCAAGATCATATTCCAATATCTAGTAGTATGCCTAGTACATGAGGTAATAGACATTGCTTATCAGGAGAAGTATACTATAATTCTAATTGAAGGTATTTGCTAATATTATTATTGCGCCTAATTCATATTGAGATAGGATTTTGGAAATGGCAATAACCCTTTAACTAATAGTCCAAGAATTCTCCTCTCTAAATTCCTGAAGGTCAATGTCCTGCCCATCAATTTTGTGGTCTGAAGGCTGCTTTACAAGCACCCGCCCCCATCGGTTGTGCATCACGGTCAAATCACTGCCCATGGCGCACAACATTGCTTGGACCCGTCACACGGACTTACATGCCTAGCGACATTGCTGTGGCCAGAAAACCGCATCCTTTCTAAGGGGGCGGTTCGTGCAGCATCACAGCGACGTCACACGGCAGCCGTCCAATAGAATTGGAGGGGCGGAGACCAGCCGAAAGAAAGTGACTCCCACCTCGTTGCTGGAGGACGCAGATAAGGTGTTGTTCCTCGTTCCTGGGGTGTCACACGTAGTGATGTGTGCTGCCTTAGGAACGACAAACAACCTGCATCCTGCAACAGCAACGATATTTTGGATTAGAACAACGTGCCAACAATCAACGATTAGGTGAGTAATTTTGATCGTTAGCCGTCGTTCATACGTTTCACACGCAACAACGTCGCTAACGAGGCCGAATGTGCGTCACAAATTTCTTGACCCCAGCGACATCTCGTTAGCGATGTCGTTGCGTATAAAGCCCCCTTAAAGCTTAAGTAAAGCTGGGTTATGCAGCAGAACAACCAAAGCACACAAGTAATTCAACCTCTGAGTGGCTCAAAATACACAAAATTAAGGCTTTACAGTGAAAGACTCTCATCCAGATGCTGAGGCAGGACCTTAAATGGGCAGTTCATGCACAAAAAACCCTCAAATGTAGATAAGTAACAATTTTGTATAGAAGAATTTCCTCCACAGCATTGTTTAGAAAGGCAATTACTTTTTTTTACAGCTAATATAGGTTTTGACTAAATCCTTACCTTTAATAAATGGGATGATCATTTAAAGTCTTTTTTGTTTACATGCGTTGTCTATTTCTTATATTTAAATTTGTTGGATGATCTGCAAGATTTACTGTAAAAGTGACAAATGAGCAAAAATAGAAGAAATTGGGTAAGGAACAAATTGTTTTTTCACAGCATGTTCTTGAACATATAAAAAAGTCAATAAAATAACTTATTTTTGTAAGCAACAAGTTTTTTATAATACCGTTTTAAGCAGTTGGTATTTGAAATATACATTTCTTCAATTAACTATATGACATTGCAATGATACAAAAATAGTTTAATCATGTTTGAGTTTAGTACATGAAAAATGCCAGCCAGCAAGCTTTATTTGTTAAGAAAATAACTTCAATCTGTTATAGAAAACAAATTATTTTAGAAATCAGTCACATGAACATAGAAGCTGGATCTTTCACACTAGAAGACTCAAGGTGGAATTGTAGGAATTTAACGCACAGGAAGAACACAGTGTGACATAGGAGCAAATGCTGGCAAACAGGAATCGAATGAAATGAAATGTGAAAAATAAAATACATCACACATCCAAGTAATGCCTAACTATAGGGTGCAATTATACCCACTAAATAATTTCCCAACCCATCATGCTTAGATACTGTTTAAAGTATACCATATTTGCAAAAGGAGATATAACATGTATATCTTCTTTAACAATTGAGAGTCCTCAGTAGTGGTGATGGGCGGATTCGTAGGTACCCAGGATCGGTAGATCCAACCAGGTTTAAAAAAAAAAACCCTGTTTGGTCCCGGAAATAATCTTAGGTATCTGGCCAAACGCTGGTCCCCATACAAGTCTATGGGGACCCAAATCAGGTGCTTAAAAATTATGGTAGAAGGGATAGAGGGATTAGAGCAGGCCGTTATACTTATTGAGTCTCCTGCACGACTGTACCACTACTTCCCAGGCCGCTTATTATCCCTTACATATCCTCTGCTTCCCCCACCCATTGGCAGTCCCCAGGTCTCTGATTGGTTGCAGTCAGACGCATCATCACCCTTTGTGACAGAGTGTCTAGCTGCAAACAATCAGAGACACTGTCTGTATGTCTATATTGGTGTAAAAATAAATATAAAAATTGGCAAAGGGTCCCCCCCATATTATGATACCCAGCACATATAAACCATACAGTTACAGGTTGCAGCCCCCAGTCATGTGCTTATCTTAACTGTGTATTAAAATAAGAGAGACCATTTAAAATTATTCAAATAAATAATTTTTAAAAAATGTTGAGCAGTGCTCCCCAATTTTGATACTCAGCCATGATAAAACCCAATAGCTGGGGGCTTGTATTCTCAGGCTAGGGAGACCCATGCTTATTGGAGTCACCTCCAGCCTAAAAATAGCAGCCTGCAGCCCCAGGATTGTTGCATCCATTTGATTACCCAGCTCATCCCAATTGCCCTGGTACAGTTACAATCGGGGTAATAAGAGGTTAATAACAGCTCACAGCTGCCTCTAAACCCTAAATTAGTAATGGGAGGTGTCTATGAGAACTCCCCCACTGCTAATCTGTAAGTGAAAAGAAATAAGCACAAACATCAAAAAATCCGTTATTTGAAATAAAATTATAAAAAACAAACCTTTTTCTCCCCTTTATTAGCCTCTAAAACACCCTGGTCCTACGTAATCTACAAGAGGTCCCATGACAATTTCAGCTTTGATACATCTAGACATATTATTATTATTATTGCCTGTCTGTTTAAACAGACGGAGAACTAAAAGCTTTGATTTTGCACTTAAAAAAGTAACTACAGTTTTTTTAGATGTGTTTTTTTAAGCTCCACATAGAAGCCTCTGGAGAAAACACACACCAAAACTGGTTCAGCGACTTCTGGTGAGTAGAAGCTTTCATGAAATTACACCCACTTGCTTGAATAGTGAAACACAGCACAAAAAATACAGCATTTACACTACATGTGAACAAGGCATAAATGTCCAAGCAAAGTAAATGTAATTCCATGAAAACTCCTGCCTCATACGCTGCAGAACTCAATAGCTTTCATGCTTTTTTTTTCTCTATGAGCTTCTATTTGTAACTAGATCGCTGTGTTGTGCAGGTTGTTACAATTACGGGGACTCCAAAGATGTCCAGGTTATTTGCTGATTTTTTATTTTTAAAAAGGCGCATTAAAGATGACATTATTATAATTGGTTATCATTATATTTTAGACATTTTATAGGAAAAAATCCCTGACTTTTATTTTTCCCTTTAGAATACAGGTACATAGAAATACACTGCTTTATACAATGTATCTCTATGTATCAGTATAATCTGCTTGTTGATTCAGAGCCTGTTCTGCAACTTCAAGTGTAGAAATTCCCTCCTCAATGCCAAACTCATCAGTGCAGGCTGTGGCTGCAGGCTTCAATAATACAAGTTATGAATTTGATTCCCTGAGAGACTAAATACAGTTAGGTCCAGAAATATTTGGACAGTGACACAAGTTTTGTTATTTTAGCTGTTTACAAAAACATGTTCAGAAATACAATTATATATATAATATGGGCTGAAAGTGCACACTCCCAGCTGCAATATGAGAGTTTTCACATCCAAATCGGAGAAAGGGTTTAGGAATCATAGCTCTGTAATGCATAGCCTCCTCTTTTTCAAGGGACCAAAAGTAATTGGACAAGGGACTCTAAGGGCTGCAATTAACTCTGAAGGCGTCTTCCTCGTTAAACTGTAATCAATGAAGTAGTTAAAAGGTCTGGGGTTGATTACAGGTGTGTGGTTTTGCATTTCGAAGCTGTTGCTGTGACCAGACAACATGCGGTCTAAGGAACTCTCAATTGAGGTGAAGCAGAATATCCTGAGGCTGAAAAAAAAGAAACAATCCATCAGAGAGATAGCAGACATGCTTGGAGTAGCAAAATCAACAGTCGGGTACATTCTGAGAAAAAAGGAATTGACTGGTGAGCTTGGGAAAACAAAAAGGCCTGGGCGTCCACGGATGACAACAGTGGTGGATGATCGCCGCATACTTTCTTTGGTGAAGAAGAACCCGTTCACAACATCAACTGAAGTCCAGAACACTCTCAGTGAAGTAGGTGTATCTGTCTCTAAGTCAACAGTAAAGAGAAGACTCCATGAAAGTAAATACAAAGGGTTCACATCTAGATGCAAACCATTCATCAATTCCAAAAATAGACAGGCCAGAGTTAAATTTGCTGAAAAACACCTCATGAAGCCAGCTCAGTTCTGGAAAAGTATTCTATGGACAGATGAGACAAAGATCAACCTGTACCAGAATGATGGGAAGAAAAAAGTTTGGAGAAGAAAGGGAACGGCACATGATCCAAGGCACACCACATCCTCTGTAAAACATGGTGGAGGCAACGTGATGGCATGGGCATGCATGGCTTTCAATGGCACTGGGTCACTTGTGTTTATTGATGACATAACAGCAGACAAGAGTAGCCGGATGAATTCTGAAGTGTACCGGGATATACTTTCAGCCCAGATTCAGCCAAATGCCGCAAAGTTGATCGGACGGCGCTTCATAGTACAGATGGACAATGACCCCAAGCATACAGCCAAAGCTACCCAGGAGTTCATGAGTGCAAAAAAGTGGAACATTCTGCAATGGCCAAGTCAATCACCAGATCTTAACCCAATTGAGCATGCATTTCACTTGCTCAAATCCAGACTTAAGACGGAAAGACCCACAAACAAGCAAGACCTGAAGGCTGCAGCTGTAAAGGCCTGGCAAAGCATTAAGAAGGAGGAAACCCAGCGTTTGGTGATGTCCATGGGTTCCAGACTTAAGGCAGTGATTGCCTCCAAAGGATTCGCAACAAAATATTGAAAATAAAAAATTTTTTTTTGGGTTTGGTTTATTTGTCCAATTACTTTTGACCTCCTAAAATGTGGAGTGTTTGTAAAGAAATGTGTACAATTCCTACAATTTCTATCAGATATTTTTATTCAAACCTTCAAATTAAACGTTACAATCTGCACTTGAATTCTGTTGTAGAGGTTTCATTTCAAATCCAATGTGGTGGCATGCAGAGTCCAACTCGCGAAAATTGTGTCACTGTCCAAATATTTCTGGACCTAACTGTATGTCCACGTGAAGTTTCTTTTTTTAAATAAAAAATAGTTCATCAGAGATATCATTATTGTAATTTTTTTAATTTTTTTTTATTAATTTAATAGAAAGAAAAAAATCTTGTTGTCACCTGAGAATACAGGAACTTAGAAATACACTGCTATATACAGATGCATCTCTATGTATCAGTATTATCTACCTGTGAGATCAGAGCCTGCACTGCAGATTCAATTGTAGACGTTTCTCCCATTCTTGTCTGTGCAGGCTGTAGCACATTGCGTTAACTGCTGCCTACAATGATGTAAGTTGTGTGTTCTCTTCCTGGTAAGAGCAGATCACAAGAAGAGAATGGTTTCTTTAATTTGGATGTAAATGCTTGCAGATCAGAGATGCCGGCCACACCCCTGAGGAGTAATGAAAACATGAAGAGAAAGTGGAAGTCAGGGCAAAGCTCTGACCTGCCAGGATAGCGAGACTACCACTGAAATTGGGACAGTCGAGCTAAATCTGGGATGGTTGGGAGCCATGCATATTAGATAGCTATCTGTTCCAACTCCCCCACATACATGAGTTCTTGAACTGGCAAACACGTCTGTGATCTCTATTAGGGACTGCTCTCACCGAGAACAAAAGGATCGGCAAGACATGGACATGCTGAATCCTTATTTCTGAAACTGTCGGAAAATACTTAAGAAGCCCAGAAACACATTAGGCATTTGGCTGAACCCCTACCGGCGGGTTTAAATGGCCTTAGCCTGATTTTTATGGGTGCTTTTTGTATTTTAAGCATCTACAATGTTATTTCTGCCTCTTGAAGAAGCCCAATCTGAAAATGTGATCCTCAAATTAAAATTCGTTGGGCAATTCTGATCTATAAGATAATTAAATGCTATGAAACCATCTCCAAACAATGAAGTAAAAAAATGGGTAGAAATGATTTAGACATGCCTAGATATGTAGACAATCATAGAATAAAAGCTTATGATTTATCTTTATTTTGAAATCCCCGATATGAAAAAGAAATGATTGCTCAAGATGTTAATAACCGTCTCTGCTCTCACCTTGTATTGTCCTTTGTTTTGTCTGCAAGGTCAATGCTGTCTAGATCTCATTGTTTATTAAATTCAGGAGCTTGCCCTCTCTGACGTGCCTCTTCTATGAAGACTCTAAATTGTAAGGGTACTTTCAGCAGAAATATTGTTCAGCAATTTTTATAAGGTACTACACAGGCACCTGACCTTGTATTGCACTTAGCAGGTGCTTTACTCTTACCTTTGAGGTCACAAATATCTCATGCCATTCAGTGTCATCAAGTGGCAAATACATTCCCGTGTTAGTTTAGCATTCAGCATGCATTTAATGCATTCTTCTCTTAAGAAGAGCTAGGTGAAAGTAATGGCTGCAGGCCTGTTCTTTTCCTAATAGACCCATCTGTTTGTGCCGGTACATTATAAAATTGTTGCAATGCACTTTTGGACATAATAACAAGCGGAGCTGTTAAGAATGAAATTGATGAACTTAAGGGGTAGAAATGAGTGAATTGTTTCTCCTGATTCATCAATTCTGCAGTTCACTACTCCAAAGAATACAATGGGCAAATCGTTCCTTCCAATGAATAGAACATCACATTTCTGGTGAAAACAATTGCAAAGACTTAATTAACTAAATGTGCCATTATTTTGGCTTAATTTGTGCACCACATTTATGCAGTGTTTAAGACACCTTTTGGGACCTGTTCATTGAGAGATATGGCTTTACGGTAAAGAGGCATGGCCTGAGACATCTTGTTCCACTTACAGATGCCAAGTGACTGAGGAACCAGACTGTGCAGGAAAAGACCAGCACACCAGTAAGTGTTGGAGCCACATGGTTAAGCTCTACGCTATGTGCAGAATTATTAGGCAAATGAGTATTTTGATCACATGATACTTTTTATACATGTTGTCCTCCTTCAAGCTGTATAGGCTTGAGAGCCAACTACCAATTAAGTATATCAGGTGATGTGCATCTGTGTAATGAGGAGGGGTGTGGTGTAATGACATCAACACCTATATAAGGTGTGCTTAAGTATTAGGCAACTTCTTTTCCTTTGGAAAAATGGGTCAGAAGAGAGATTTGACGGGCTCCGAAAAGTCCAAAATTGTGAGATGTCTTGCAGAGGGATGCAGCAGTCTTGAAATTGCCAAACTTTTAAAGCATGATCAATGAACAATCAAGCGTTTCATGGCAAATAGCCAACAGGGTAGGAAGAAGCGTGTTGGGCAAAAAAGGGGCAAAATAACTGCCCATGAATTAGGGAAAATCAAGTATGAAGCTGCCCTGATGTCATTTGCCACCAGTTTGGCCATATTTCAGAGCTGCAACGTTACTGGAGTATCAAAAAGCACAAGGTGTGCCATACTCAGGGACATGGCCAAGGTAAGGAAAGCTGAAAAATGACCACCTTTGAACAAGAAACATAAGATTAAAACATCAAGACTGGGCCAAGAAATATCTTAAGACTAATATTTCAAAGGTTTTATGGACCGATGAAATGAGAGTGACTCTTGATGGGCCAGATGGATGGGCTAGAGGCTGGATCAGTAAAGGGCAGAGAGCTCCACTCCGACTCAGACGCCAGCAAGGTGGAGGTGGGGTACTGGTATGGGCTGGTATCATGAAAGATGAACTTGTGGGACCTTTTCGGGTTGAGGATGGAGTGAAGCTCAACACCCAGACCTACTGCCAGTTTCTGGAAGACCATTTCTTCAAGCATTGGTACAGGAAGAAGTCGGTATCGTTCAAGAAAAACATGATTTTCATGCAGGACAATGCTCCATCACATGCATCCAACTACTCCACTGAGTGTCTAGCCAGTAAAGGTCTAAGAGATGAAAAAATAATGACATGGCCCCCTTGTTCACCTGATCTGAACCCCATTGAGAACCTGTGGTCCCTCATAAAATGTAAGATCTACAGGGAGGGAAACAGTACACCTCTCGGAACAGTGTCTGGGAGACTGTGGTGGCTGCTGCAATGTTGATCGTAAACAGATCAAGCAACTAACAGAATCTATGGATGGTAGGCTATTGAGTGTCATCATAAAGAAAGGCTATATTGGTTACTAATTTTTTGGGGGTTTTTTTCTGCATGTCAGAAATGTTTATTTCTAAATTTTGTGCAGTTATATTGGTTTACCTGGTGAAAATAAACAAGGGGGATGGGAATATATTTGGTTTTTAGTAAGTTGCCTAATAATTCTGCACAGTAATGCGGGCTTCACACGGTACGATCTATCGTGCGATTGCACGAGCAATCGTACCTCCCCCGTCGTTTGTGTGTCACGGGCAATTAGTTGCCCGTGGCGCACAAAGTCGTTCAACCCCCGTCACATGCACTTACCTGCTGAGCGACCTCGCTGTGGGCGGCGAACATCCTCTTCCTGAAGGGGGAGGGACGTTCGGCGTCACAGCGATGTCACACAGTGGCCGGCCAATAGATGCGGAGGGAGGGGCGGAGATGAGCGGGACGTAAACATCCCGCCCACGTCCTTCCTTTCTCATAGCCGGCGGGAGCCGCGGGACGCAGGTAAGCTGTGTTCATCGTTCCCGAGGTGTCACACGGAGCGATGTGTGCTGCCCCGGGTACGATGAACAACCTGCGCCATTAAAAATAAACAATTTTTTAAAAATAAGCGACGAGTACACGACCCACGATTTGTGAGCGATTCTGCGTCGCTCGGAGGTGTCACACGAGACGACATCGCAAGCGATGCCGGATGTGCGTCATGAAAACCGTGACCCCGACGATGCATCGTGCGATAGCTCGTCTCGTGTGACGCACGCATAACAGTTACCTGCACAAACAGATATCCTCCTAAGATAGCCAAATCTAAAAAAAAAACACTCCAACTTCCAAAAATATTAAGCTATGATATTTATGAGTCTTTTGGGTTGATTGAGAACATAGTTGTTGATCAATAATAAAAAAATCCTCTAAAATACAACTTGCCTAATAATTCTGCACACAGTGTAGTGAGGAAACCACATTTTATTATGTTATAACATACCCTGCCATTTTTAATAAAAACAAACCCTTTTAAAGCCCTTTGTCACTTACAAAAGAGTACCTGAACATATTGATTTAGTCCATTGGTAAATAGCATTTAAATATGTTTTTTTCTGGAAGTGTGGCTACAGGGAGAAATTAAGTTTTATTCTCCCTACAGCTGCTTTCTTCCAGTCACAATGGTAGTGCAGGAGCTGTTACATTCATGGCTCACTATATGTTGTGCTGTAATCACTCCCCTGCACAACAAATGACAGCCAGCTCTGCAGTATAACTACGAAACATATACAGCTGCACACTAAAATGCTCACAAAGAAAAAATGAACTCTGGCATTGCATTACTGGTATAGGAATATTTGAAAAAAGTGATGTATAATTGTAGTGCATTTCTTTCTGATTGAGCACTCTGCACTATAACCAGGCTGTGTTCACTCCCCTTATAGCAGGAGTCTAGCTGCCCAGACATGGAGGTTTTAACCCAGATAGGGAAATTTTGCCCAGACATGGAAGTTTTGTTACCCAGATAATGGCATTTCAAGTTAGGTTCCCAATATACAGAGATTACCTTGCCATTGGTTATTAGGCTCATATGCATTGGCCAATACATAAGCTAAATATCTCTTTTTTCAAATATTCTTATAGCAGTAATGCAATGTCAGAGTTCACTTTTTTCATTGTTAGCATTTTAGTGTGCAGCTGTATATGTTTTGTAGTTATAAAATGTTTTTCAGCTAGCACTTATTCACACCTATTGGATGTGCGGGTCAGTCTTTTTGTATAATTGTAGTTCTGCAGTATAAGCCTGCAGAGTGTGTGTGCAGAGCAAGCTGGCAATGAAAATTTACAGTGAATGGTCACTGCTGCGCCCTCATAACTGAAAATAAGAATAAAATGTCTGCCAGGATTCCGATGTGCAGAACATTCTGTATTGTTCTGCTATCCTCTCCAGCAGAGTCGGTTTATGTTGCTTATGGTGCAGAGCATTTTGCAGGATGAATGCTCTGCTGGGTTTCACGTTGGTCCTGGAAGGTGCTCTCGCAAATGCTTCTCATTCCCGGTGATTGATCTGCTTCATTAGGGAGCGTTTTTGTTCAGAACGCCGTCAGTCATACTTCCTGTTTACAGTTGTGCTGTTGACTCCTGTGGTGCTCAGTATTCAGATCTTGGTCTCTCGACTCCGGACTGCTGTTTATCCATCTCTGCCTGTCCTGCCCTTTTTCTGTTGATCTTGGGAGGTGCTCTCACAGATCCTTCTTGGTCCCGGTGATGGATCTGCTTCATTAGAGGGCATGTTAGTTCAGAACGCGGTCAGTCATACTTCCTGTTTACAGTTTTGCTGTTGGCTCCCATGGTGCTCAGTGTTCAGATCTTGGTCTCTCGACTCCGGACTACTGTTTACCCATCTACCTGTCTTCCCCTGTTTCTCTTGGGACTTCCTGGCTTCTGATCTCAGACTTCCTCCTGACCAGGTCCCCGCCTGCTCCCTGTATTTTGTACGTACTCTCCTGGAACCCTGACCTTTGGCTTGTATCCTGACCTTGTCTCTGTCTGCCTCTCATGTACTGTCATGCCATCCTGGTTTATGATCTCGATCTGTCTGACTACCTCTACATTTACTGCATGCAAGTAGTGTTCAGCGCTACCTAGTGACAGTCATCACAATGTCATAGTCTCTCTTCCAGTAAACCACATTATTTAGACACTATTTACCTGCAGATTTCCACTATCGGTGGGTAACAGAATGGTGACATTCCCTTTAAATGCATATTAAATTAGTTGGAGTAATAATATTAAATAATATCTTAAGTCTCTCCTCTCTTTTCCTGCCTGGCTCTTACATAGCCCAGACCTACAGTATGTCTCTCTATACCAGTCTCCAGGTAACTAAGTGACCATGGTGCAGATTTTCGTCTCCTTTTTAGTAGCCAAAGACAGCTGTGGATATAATGTAGTTGTATCCTAGAGCTTATTATTATTATTCACGTTGCCTATAGGCAAATAATATCAATTTCACTTTAGGCAATGTACTCTAGGCAGCAAAAATGCATAACTAACTGAGAAATTGAAAACATGATCTGCCATATCTACCTCTGCAGCTCCTGGTAAAAGATGGGTAATACTTGTGCATTCTTGTGTTATTCACTATACTGTAGCTTGGTTTGACTAAGGGCAAAGGTCGGAGGGCAAAGCTCTCATTTGTATTACCCACATGCCCCATCCATGATACTCATTGTGGGGCCATTAACATGCTGCTGTGGTTTAAGAGTTACCACGGCAACATTGTGTTAGTTTTCGGCCAAAGCAGAGTAAAAGGCCCGCAGAGGGCCTTAAATCGCCAAACGAAGCAGGGGAATATGGCTATTATAATGCTACTGGGGCTATCCAGGGGACCAGTAATCTTCCGCTGTTGAAAAGCTAATGTTTTCAGAATTAAGGTGTTGTATATAGGTCAAAATGATTCATATATAAGTAGCAAATTATTATTTGACATTATATTTTATAATGATGTCAAATATAAGCATTTTACAGAGACTACTAGATGTTTTTCTCATCATGTTCTGAACCCATTGAGCATATCTAATATAACTTAATGCTGCAAAGTACTTTGCGGCTGCACTATCAAAGTGGTACATTGTCCATAAGGTAAACAAACGTGTTGCCTATGGCTATACAGTTGTATATCCAGAAATCTAGAAAAGATACCCTATGCATGGAGGAGGGATCTGGGAGACATTAAAGAGTCTTTGAAGAACCTTTTCTAGTTTGCATTTTACAACTGACATGAGAAGTTGCGTAGGTCGCAAGATGTCAGTTTCTTGACCAACAACCTTTTGTTCCCTAATCAGTACTGGGAATTTACAACTGTTTCTGCATTTTTGTTTCTTCACCCGCTTTTTTATTATTGACTAAATGTTAAAAATGGGATTGAGATCTGGAGAGTTTTCTGGCCTCAAAACTTTAATTTTTGGTCACTTAGAAATCACTTGCCTTGTAAAATTGATCTTTGTCATGCTGCAAAAAACATTGTTCTTCAGCAAATTGCTCATGAATCCTTGGGAGAAATTGCACTTGAGGGTACACTAACACGAACGTACGAATCGGATGAGTGCAATGTGAGAAAATCTCTCATTGCACTCGGACTAATGTTATTCAATGAGGGAGAGCAAATGGTCAGCTTTTTTCTCATCCAGATTCTGGATGAGAGAAAAGTCACAGCATTCTGCGATTGTCAGCGAGAGACGTGTCACCCGAACCCATATAAGTCTATGGGTGCGAATGAAACATCGGACCGCACTCGGATGATCTCCAACTGCAGTGCAATAATTGCAACAGCTGACAATGGATTTGATGGGAAATTAATCCCTCCATCTCTTCCGCAGCTCCCTCATTCTCCTCCGCAGCTGTGATCCGATTGCAAGATCGGGTCACAGTCGCATGACACTCTGCTCACACTAGCAGCACAGCGGGAGCCGAGGGTGAGTAGCATATTGCATCCGATGCTCTTGCATTGGATGCCATACCATCGTGTGAATCCAGCCTGAGGATGTTTAGATATCATTCTTTATTAATGGAAGGGTTCTTAGGGAAAATCGTGAGTGAGACCATTCCTTTGGATAAAAGCAACCCATAAACGAATGGTCTCAATATGCTTTAGTATTAACATGACACTGGACTAATGGCACTGTTCACGTTTTCTTCTCTGGACAATTATTCTTTCAGATCTTGCAAACAGTCTGAAGGGGGTGTCATCGGAAAAAATTGCTTCACACTAGTCCTCTGCAATCCTCTCCCTGTACCTACTGAAGAATGTTAGTCTCTTTGATGCTTTTCTGGAGAGAAGTAGCTTCTTTGCTGCCTTTCTTGGCATTAGGCCATGCTTCAAAAACCTTTGACTCACTGTATGAAGATGCACTGCCTGCTGCCATTCCTGAGCAAGCTTTGTACTAGTTTTAAACCAATCCCACACATCTGAATGATCTTTAGGAGATTTCTTGGCTGCCCTAAAGCCTTTTTCAAATCAACTGAACCTCTTGCTCTGAAGTTCTTAATAATCCCATACATGGTTGACTTAGGGACTATGTTATAAGCAGCAATATCCTTGCTTGTAAAGCCCTTTTGATGCAAAGCAATAATGACTGCACATATTTCCTTAATAATAGTAATCTTTATTTCTATAGCGCCAACATATTCCACAGCGCATTCATTACAATTGAAAGGTTCATATACAAACAAACTTACAGTAAGTATCAGTTATAGAAGATACAATATTTAAAGCAAACAATAAAGACAACCCTGCTCGTAAAGCTTACAATCTACAATGGACTGAGGTTGGAGGGTTACACAAGGTTCAAGCGCTTATTTTCTAAGACGGTCCAGCCATCTCTAAGAAATGGGGAGATAGATAAAGGCTGCTTGAACCACTCCTCAGTCAATCTTTCTTTCTTCTTTCTCAATTTGTGTTTCTTCCTTAACCATTGGTAACAGAAGAGAACAATGATTTCAAGCACCGACCCCTTTTTAAAGCACTTAGGGTATGTGCCCATGGTCAGGACTCAATGTGTCCTGGACACAGCAGGTCCTGGTCTGCTGGGCCGCGAGTCTCCTCCTCAGGAGACCGCAGCTGCTTGTACCCACGATCAGGGTCCAGTGCGCTGCGGTCTCTCGCTTGTGTTCTCCCTACGGAGGACGCATGTGAATCCGCAGGAAACAATTGACATGCTGTGGTCTCGAAAGATGCACCGCAGGTCAGTGTTTGCTACAGACAAAACAAGCACAGTGAACACGGGATTTCTTGAAATATCGTCCATTATACTTGTACTGCACAACGCAGCGTTTTGGACGCAGCTGAGGCATGGACGTGTGGAGGTGACAGGAGCGGCGGTGTCTTCTGCTGCTCCTGTCACCTGCATGCAGCTGAGCTGGAAGCGACGCTGGAGGTCCGTGGATTACGCCAGACAAGGAGGGCTTTTTGGGGCTTATTAAATTGGTGATGAGGGAATGTGTTTGTGTTTTTTATTTCTAATAAAGGATTTTTTCGGGTGTGTGTGTTTATTTACTGTAATTTACAGATTAATCATGGAAGGTTTCTCGGGGAGACGCCTGACATGATTAATTTAGGACTTATTGTCAGTTATGGGCTGCCAATAACTCCTTATTACCCCAATTTGCCAACGCACCAGGGCAAATCGGGAAGAGTCGGGTACAGTCCCAGAACTGTCGCATATAATGTATGCGGCAATTCTGGGCGGCTGCTGACTGATATTGTTAGGCTGGGGGGCTCCCCATAACGTGGAGCTCCCCATCCTGAGAATACCAGCCTTCAGCCGTATGGCTTTATCTGGCTGGTATTAAAATTGGGGGGGACCGCACGCCGTTTTTTTTAATTATTTAATTATTTATTTCACTGCACAGTATAGACCCGCCCACCGGCTGCTGTGATTGGGTGCAGTGAGACACCTGTCACTCATCGTGGGGGCGTGTCTCACTGCAACCAATCATAGGCGCCTGTGGGCGGGGAAAGTAGGAAATACGAAATTGTTTAATGAGCGGCCGGCTTTTTCAAAAGAGGAAAAGCCGACGTAGCAGTGTGAATGCCGTGCAGTGCCGCGCCGGGGATCGGGGATCGGTGAGTATGAGAGAGGAGGGGAAAATGACCGACAGACTGTGAGAGAGGGACAGAGATAGTGACGGACCGAAAGAGAGAGAATAGAGACCGAGAGGGAGAGACCGACTGACAGAGAATAGTGATTGACAGATATTGTGACACATCACTCGTTTCCAGTGTTTTAAGTCCCCTTTACACACTGAGACTTTGCTGCACAGCGGGAAACAAAGGACCAAAGAATGGTCCTGAACGATTTGTAGCGATCAGCAACCTCACAGCAGGGGCCAGGTCGCTGATGTGTTTCACACACTGCAATGTCGCTGGGGAGGTCGCTATTACGTCACAAAACCGGTGACGTTACAGCGATGTTGTTTGCGATGTTGCAGTGTGTAAAGCCACCTTAAGACAGCACGAGAAAGATAAGACAAAGGGTGGGGAAAGACACAACAAAAAGCAATCCTTGGATTCCTCAGTAGGAAACTGCACAGCTGCAATAGTAATGACACCACTGCTATTCAGCGACGAGCTCCTTCAATATGGTCAGCATACTGTAGGTATGAGCTATAGCCAGCATGGGGAGAAGTGAGGAGCAGATTCCATATTGTATTACGTACTGCATTATTATGGTATTACCTATTGTTAAATGTTGGGGACGCCTGTTGGACGGCGCCCCCTTGTGTTAGTGTGTAAACAATAGGCAATAAAGCTGCTGTGGCCAATTTCTACCAAGTCACAAGCAGTGTCCGTGTATTATTTATACCAGGTAGGGGTAACTGGGAATAATATAGGAATCAACGACCGAAAAATCCCTCCTGGAATGTCATGCACAGGTTCTTACCACCAATTATTTATTTTTCTCACTTATATGGCCATATTAATTCCACAGCGCTTTAGAAATGTGATCATCGCTGTCCCCATTGGGACTCACATCCTAAATTCCCTATCTGTATGTTTTTGGAGTGTGGGAGGAAACCGGAGAACCCAGAAGGAACCCCCAAAAACATGGGGAGAACATGCAAACATTAGCAAAGGCGATGTAACCAACCAAAGTTAGACCCATTTCTTCCAAAGGCCCCACAGGATACAAATGCTTTGAAAGTGTGGTATGTATTTTATTGAGTAGAAAAAGAGCGTAGAGTTGAACTCAGTGGTTGGTAGAAATATTTACACAACAAAGGGATTATAATAGTTTTTACCATGATTTGTAACACAATTGTAGTGTTTTTTTATATGGGAACTGGGGGGTAGACATTGACAAAATAATTTTTGAAAATGTAGTATGAGGAGCTTATGTGTGACATGTGGCCATATGCCAACAACATTGAGATGTATAAAATTTAGGAGCTGAACTCCTAGGCAACTAAACATTATATTATAATACTTATGATTTTAAATTTAAGGTTCATGTAAATCCCTTCTACTGGAATTAAATATAGATTGGAAAAGGCATAATATTCAGAGCATCTCTATTAGATTGTTGAAGGGATATCATGCCTAAATATTTGCTTGGTTCCATTTTAAAGGGAACCAATCACTAGGATTTTCGTATATAAGCTAAAGCCAGTGCTATACTGGCACTATCAGGCTGAGTCTATACATACCTGTAGGGGTCAGCTCGGATGTTTAGGCTTTGAAATTCAAGAAAGTAAAGTTTATAAAATGAGCAGCTGAGGATCAGATAATATCTGGGGGATATTCATAGTTATCCCGTCCCCGTTAGAATTACCATAAGTATTATACAAACTATTCACTTTGTCTCTTGCAGGACCTGTGTCAGGTCAAACCCATGTGACCAGAAGAGGTGGGGCCTCAGCCAACAAAGCTGGATACCAGGTCCCATGGGTATGACCTCACATAAGTCCTGCAACAGAGAAAGTGAATCGTTTGTATAATACTTGTGCTAATTCTAACAGGGGGAGGGGATAACTATGAATATATTATCTGTTCCTCAGCTGCTGTCACTCAACAAGCAGCTAATTTTATAAACTTTACTTTCTTGGATTTGAAAACCGAATAATCTGAGCTGACCTCTAAAGGTATGTAGAGAATCAGCCTGATAGTGCCAGTATAGCACTTCTTTTAGGTTATATACGAAAATCCTGGTGACTGGTTCCCTTTAAGGACAGCTCTTTCAGTTATTCTGGAATATTTCACAAAACTCCAAAATTTACCTAAAGTAAGTTAAAAAAAACCAGTAAAATTTTAGGATAAAGCTAACATTTGCAGAGATATTTGTGAGTGAAATAATTCAGTATGTCGGTGAGACAAAAAAAAAATAAAAAATGTTGTTGCCTATCAATCGCCACACCAATAACAGAAGCGTAAGACAACAGAGAACATTTAACTGCTTTGGCATGATGCGTTTCCTATAATTCATACATGATTAACAAATGAACTACATGTGGTGATGGGGAACTGTGCCAATCACACTACTTTCCTCCTACAGTCCGTGCCAGGAAATAATGATGCAAAGTGTGCTTTCAATATGTTGCACTCGGCATCGCTTTGTGCTGTTTTTTTAATGTTTGCTGGATCATTAGAAATCTTACTTTGTTTAGTTAAAGATAAGAATGCAGTTATATATTTGTACTGGAAAATTTAGATATATTCTTCAAAATGCAGAGAAAACAAAATTAGTTTAAATTTAAGCAGAAACAATTAAAATACTGTCCACTTCTAAACCAATTTATATGCACTAGGGATGGTTTCAAAATAATAAAATAGGCTTACTCACCTGCTCTAATCTCCTTAGCTCCAGCAGACCACTGTGGTGTTGGAGAAAAAGATTTGCTTCACTGTGGGTACAGCAAAATAACAGCCAGCTGTCATTTTGCTGTGCCATAGCAGTGTCCACCGCTGTCTATGTGGCAAAGGCATTGCCACAAAGACAGCAGTGGACACCACGTCACACCTGACTACGCCAGTTGCCAAGTTGCTATACCTTCTGAGGACCCTCTGTGCGAACAATGATGAAGGTCTTTGACTGAAACGTCTGTACTTATGCTGGTCCTACAAGTTCTTCTCAATAAAAGTCATAACAATGTGATCTTGCGCAGAAACGTCCAGAACCTCATCAGATCCTAATGTCCTGGCCTAGTGTGAAGAAGCTCTGGGTTTTAATGCCAGTGGTGGTGGTAAGACGATGTGCCAAGGATCGGATGCGGGACAGTGAAGAGCGAAAGTACCTCAAACGTGAGCGATAAGAAGAGTAAAAGCACTTTTTATGCTATGTTTATCATGATCTGGGGTTTGGAGAGTCCCCAGAGCCTATTAAGGAAGGCTAAATTTGCAAATTTTCCCAGAATAAGCTGCACAATATGACGAATTTGAATTTTGCCAGTTACACTCATTTCTACTGTCCATTCATGTCTTATATATTCCAGAGCAGACAGAAAAGGAAGAGGTCCCTTGTGCAAAAAACATATTTATCCTCTTTAAAGATCAATAGTTTATCATATTGCCCCCCTATTTGTTGTGTGCACCAATGGTTTGTGCATTAGTAATGAGCAAGCATGGTGCTCGGCACTGCTGAATTCTCGATCGAGCATTGGGGTGCTCGGGCATGCTCGATACACGATTGAGTATCATGGGTGCTTATGCACTATTCTGAACTTTCTCCCCCGACTTTTCTCAGTTATTTTTCAGCAAATTAACATGTGGGGTTTAGCTGCCAATCACATCATGTCGTAGCCATGTTGGCTATTGGCATTACTGTGATTGGCTAGCCGAATTGCATCATGGCGTCTTATATAATGCTTGGCACATTGCAATACAAGGAGAGTTAATCTTGGAGGGAGAGCTTAGAGTATTGCAGGCATACAGGCAGGGTTGTACACTTGCACCCTTTAGGGCCTTTCACATTGCAATAAAGGGTGTTTTTAACCTAGTTAAATTTAATAAATAAATAATTTAAAAAACGATGTTGGATTCCCCCAATTTTTGATAACCAGACAAGGTAAAAGAGACAGCTGTGTGCTGGTATTATCAAGCTAGGAAAGTCCATGGTTGTTTGGCACTTCCCAGTCTAAAAATATCAAGCCAGCGCCACCCCAGAATTGGCACATTTATTAGTTGCGCCAGTTCTGGTTCTTGACCCCAGCTCTCTCCGATTGCACTTGCGCAGTGGCAAATATGGTAATATTTTTGGGGGTTGATGTCAGCTGTGTAATGTCAGCTAGCATCAAGTTCATGGGTTACAAATGGAGAGACATCAATCAGACACCCCCATTACTAACCAAGTAAGTGTAAAGTTACAAAAACACACACATAGGAAAACATAGTTTATTTGAATTAAGTCTCCCCCACACTATCCCTCATTCACCAATTTATTAAAAAAAATAAAAAAAAACATGAAGATCCCACATAATCCCTTGTACAATGGCTTCACAATGTCCCCCAAATCTGTATCACAACCTATGGAACCTTGTTCAAAGAACGAGTCCCCATTGGTCACTCTTGGTCAGTGTTAGATCCGGAATTTCTCACACACAGTGACGTCAGTAACTCAATGATATCACCATATGTATGCAAGAAATTCCGGATCTGGCGCTGACCAGGAGTGACCTATGAATCTTCATTCTGTGGAGTACAGACTTGGGGGACATTGTGGGACCACTACACATTGGATTAAATCAGATCTTCATGTATTTGCATTTTAAATAAAATGGTGAACAAGGAATGTGTGCGTGAGTATTTATTCAAATAAACTATTTTTTCCTATGTGTGTTCCTTAAAACTTACTGGTTTTTTAATGGGGGTATCTGATAGATGCCTCTCCAATACTAACTGCTGGGCTTGATGTCAACTGACAATTCAAAACGGACATCAACCACCAAAAATATTACCCAGATTGCCACCGCACCAGGAAAATCTCAAAGAGCCAGGGCAAAGCACCAGAATTGGCACATCTAATGTGCTGAGTCAAATCTGGGGCAGCTGTGGGCTGATATTTTTAGGCTGGGTAAGGCCCAATAAACATGGAGCTTCCAAGCCTGAAGTTATCAACCCTCAGCTCTGACGTAATCCACAATCCACAACTACAATGAATAGCAGTAAAATACAGATATTCTCAGACGCCAAGTACGATGACAACACTCATCGGAGCTCAACATTAGAGTTGAGCGATGTTCGAGGTTTGCCAAATTCATGTTAGAGTGATTTTGGGGGGTGTTCGAGTCGTTCGACGACCTCAAATGATTTGCTAAAAGTTCGGCAGTTCGAGTTACGTTTGAGAACGCTTCAAGCACCAAAAGCGTGGCTTTTCACAGTAAGTAGGTGCGCACCTTTCATATCTGCATGCGTCCTGCGTCCCCAGCACAATCCCTCTCTCTTTCCTACTCACCGATCACGGGCGCCTCGCTGCAGGGCTGTCACAAATCTCCAGCGGCATTTCCTCTTTTTAAAATGTCTGCCGCTTCATTTTTCAATTAGTTATTCCGTGCTTTCCCCGCCCACCGGCGCCCATGATTGGTTGCAGTCAGACACACCCCCACGATGAGTGACAGCTGTTTCACTGCAACCAATCACAGCCGCCGGCGGGCGGGTCTATATCGTGCAGTAAAATAAATAAATAAATAATAAAAAAAAAAATATTTGATACCAGCCAGGATAAAGCCACACAGCTGGAGGCTGGTATTATCAGGATGGGGAGCGACACACCACCATGACAATATCACCCAGCAGCCGCCCGGAATTGCCGCATCCATTAGATGCGGAAGTCCCGGGACTCTACTCCGCTCATCCCAAATTGCCCTGGTGCGGTGGCAATCGGGGTAATAAGGAGTTAATCATGGCAGGGGTCTCCCCAAGATACCTTCCATGATTAACCTGTAAGTCAAAGTAAAGAAACACACACAGCGAAAAATCCTTTATCTGTAATAAAAGATAAAAAACACCTCATTTACCTCTTTATTAATCCCCAAACAACAATCCAGGTCCCAAGTAATCCACACGACACTGTCAGTTCTGCTACAATTTGCTTAAAGTTCAGCAGTTCGAGCTACATTCGAGAACGGTTCGATCACCAAAAGCGTGGCTTTTCACAGTAAGTATGTGCGCACGATGCGTATCTGCATGCGTCCTGTGTCCCCAGCACAATCTTTTTCTCTTTCCTACTCACCGATCACGGGCGCCTCGCTGCATGGCTGTCACAAATCTCTGGCGGTTTTTCCTCTTTTGAAAATGGCTGCTGCTTCATCATTCAATCAGGTATTCCGTGCCTTCCCCGCCCAACGGCTCCCATGATTGGTTGCAGTCAGACACGCCATGACGATGAGTGACAGCTGTCTCACTGCAACCAATCACAGCTGCTGGTGGACGGGTCTATATCGTGCAGTAAAATAAATAAATAAATAAATAATTTAAAAAAAAATGCAGTTCCCCCCAATTTTGATACCAGCTTGGATAAAGCCACACAGCTGAAGGCTAGTATTGTCAGGATGGAGAGCACCACGTTATGGGGAGCCCACCACTAGAGTTGAGCGCGGTTCTAGGTTCGAGGTTCTCCAGTTCTAGGCTCGAGTGATTTTGGGGGCTGTTCGAGATCGAACTAGAACTCGAGCTTTTTGCAAAAGCTTGATAGTTCTAGATACGTTCGAGAACGGTTCTAGCAGCAAAAAGCAGGGCTTTTTACAGCTACAGTGTGCAGGAGCCATCGCTGGCAGCCTGCCAGAAGCTGGTAACCAAGATAAACATCGGGTATCCAACCAAAGCGCTTTGGTTAGTAACCCGATGTTTATTCTAGTTACGTGCAGGAAGCCCACACTTCCCCGCTCAGCTCGCTCCGCCCCCTCCTGCCCGCGGCATGTACACACGTACACACACACACACAAACACACACACACACTCTGCACACATGGTCCCGCTCGGCTTACCTGCGGTGATGAAGTCCCTCCATCCCGACCTCAGCGCTGTCACTGTCCTCCATGGCCGCCGCTTGTCACATCACCTTCTCTCGCTTCCGACCCGAGACTGACTAGCGGTGACGTCACGGGCCTCTCGCGATACTTGGTGTGAAGGCGGCGGTCATTGAACTCAGTGACAGGGGCTGTCAGTGTGCTGGAGATCAGCGCAGGTAATGTACCTCGCTGACAGCAGCACTTGTCATGCCCTGCAGTGACCTGGGCTGACCCATTGATGTTAGCTCAGGTCACTGCACTGCTCTCCCAGCCAATGGGGAACATTCTGCTCTTCATTGACTGGGACAGTGTGGATCGTCATGGCAACCCCTTGGATTACACCAGACCTGGATTTGTTTTTCATTCTAATAAATTGGTTAAAGAGGGAATGTATTGGGGAGTGTTTTTTCAAATAAAATTGTGTTTGTCGTCTATTTTTTTTTATTACTGACTGGGTTGGTGATGTCGGGTATCTGATAGACGCCTGACCTCACCAACCCCAGGGCTTGATGCCAGGTGACATTACACATCTGGTATTAACCCCATATATTACCCCGTTTGCCACCGCACCAGGGCGCGGGATGAGCTGGGGCGAAGCACCAGGATTGGCGCATCTAATGGATGCGCCACTTCTGGGGCGGCTGTGTCCTGCTATTTTTAGGCTGGGGAGAGTCCAATAACCATGGACCGCCCTAGTCTGAGAATATCAGGCCCCAGCTGTCTGCTTTACCTTGGCTGGTGATCCAATTTTGGGGGACCCCTATGTGTTTTTATTTTTAATTATTTATTTAATTTAAAATAACAGCGTGGGGTGCCCTCAGTTTTGGATTACCAGCCAAGGTGAGGTTGCCAGCTGTGGTCTGCAGGCTGCAGCCGTCTGCTTTACCCTAGCTGGCTACAAAACTAGGGGGAACCCTACGTCATTTTTTTTTTCATTTTTTTGGCTAAATACAAAGCTAAGCACCCCTTAGTGCCACATGAAAGGCACCGAAGGGTGCTCCACTTTTTCTCCACTTTTTCGTCCACTTATTCTCCACTTATTCTCCACTTATTCTCCACTTATTCTCCACTTATTCTCCACTTTTTCGTCCACTTTTTCGTCCACTTTTTCGTCCACTTATTCTCCACTTATTCTCCACTTATTCTCCACTTTTTCTCCACTTATTCTCCACTTATTCTCCACTTATTCTCCACTTTTTCGTCCACTTATTCTCCACTTATTCTCCACTTATTCTCCACTTATTCTCCACTTATTCTCCACTTTTTCTCCATTTTTTTCTCCACTTTTTCTATGGTCGGTCTACCCATTAGCTCTGCCATGCATACTGTAGCTCTACACCTACTGCACATGTTACTTTATGATTGACATCTCTTTCGTACCAGAGCTGTCTAAGCCTACTCTGACTCCATATTTGTCATTACTATATTGTCCTTGTACTGTATTATGACATTTGTATCATGTATTTCATTTCTTGCTGTGTTGCAATTTTTTTGCTGCATCCCAATTGTACCTCTACATTGTTCGAGTTTATGTTATTGTTCTCTCACTCTTATGTGATACTGATTATTGTCATTTTTCATGATTACATGCAGATAAGTCCAATCTGACGAAGGCTCAGGCCGAAACGTCATTTGTAACTTGTTTTGGACAAAAACATATATGCTTATGAAAAAAATTTTTTTCTTAATACGGACCAATAAAGAGTGATTTTGCATTACTATCCGTTGTGACTTACTGACTTAGTCTGGGAGATTTAGAGTGCCAAGGTTACTCACTAATTTTATCTATTACCTCTGAGCACCTATATACCAGTGAGCAGAGCTTCTTCTACAATAGTTCTCCTGATTAGGCATGCCCTTACCTCATGAGCAGGGCATCGCAGCTTTGGTAGCAACCATTACGACATGGACTCTGCTGCTGTGGACCCGAGAAGAGTGAGTGCAGATTCATTGCACCCACACTCCTCACATGAAGGGTCCGCACTCCTAGAAAATGGGGGATACGTTCCCTGAGTGTCTCCCCCCCATATTCTAGACGGTCCAGAGTCGTCGTGGGACCTCTTTATTTTTTTTCTTACAATAAATTGGTGAAAGAGGAAATGTTTTGGGGACTGTTTTTTCAAATAAATTTCTTTTGTCGATTTTTTTTTTTTGTTAGTACTGACAGTTTATGATGTTGGGTATCTAATAGACGTCATGACATCACAAACTGCTGGGCTTGATCTCAGGTTACTTTACAGCTAGTATCAACACGATTTATTACCCCGTTTGCCACTGCACCAGGGCACGGGATGAGCTGGGGTGAAGCGCCAGGATTGGCGCATCTAGTGGATGCGCCACATCTGGGGTGCCTGCGGCCTGCTATTTTTAGGCTGTGAAGGCCCAATAACTATGGACCTTCCCACCCTGAGAATACCAGACCACAGCTGTCCGCTTTACCTTGGCTGGTGATCCAATTTGGGGGGGACCCTACTTTTATTGTGTAATTATTAATATTTATAAAATAATTATAAAAAGAGCCTGAGGGGACCTCCACATTGGATCCCCAACCACAGTAAAGCTGCCAGCTGTGGTTTTCAGGCTACAGCCGTCTGCTTTACCCTAGCTGGCTATCAAAAATGGGGGGACCCAACGTCATTTTTTTTTTAACTATTTTTTAAATAGAAAAAATTAATGGGCTTCCCTGTATTTTGATTGCCAACCAAGGTAACGGCAGGCAGATGGGAGTGGCAACCCATAGCTGTCTGCTTTATCTGCGCTGAGAATCAAAAATACCGCGGAGCGCTACGTCATTTTTTTAAAGATTTATTTTTACAGCACTGTGATGTCCAGCAATCAAAATACAGGGAAGCCCATTTTATTTTTAGTTATTTAAATAAATAATTAAAAAAAATATATATGGGCTCCCGCTGCATTTTTTGTATTGCTAGCTAAGGGTAATCCAAGCAGCTACTGGCTGCTAACCCCCACTGCTTGGTGTTACCTTCACTGGCAATGGAAAATCCAGGGAAGCATTTTTTATTTTTTTTGCCAAAAAACTACAAAAAGGACGTGAGCTTCGCCATATTTTTGTATGCTAGCCAGGTATAGCAGGCAGGTGCTGGAAGAGTTGGATACAGCGTCAGAAGATGGCGCTTCTATGAAAATGCCATTTTCTGAGGCGGCTGCAGACTGCAATTCGCAGCAGTGGGGCCCAGAAAGCTCAGGCCAACCTGTGCTGCGGATTCCAATCTCCAGCTGCCTAGTTGTACCTGGCTGGACACAAAAATGGGGCGAAGCCTACGTCATTTGTTTTCTAATTATTTCATGAAATTCATGAAATAATAAAAAAAGGGCTTCCCTTTATTTTTGGTTCCCAGCCGGGTACAAATAGGCAACTGGGGGTTGGGGGCAGCCGTACCTGCCTGCTGTACCTGGCTAGCATACAAAAATATGGCGAAGCCCACATAATTTTTTCAGGGGGCAAAAAACTTCTGCATACAGTCCTGGATGGAGTATGCTGAGCCTTGTAGTTCTGCAGCGCTGTCTGTCTGTATGGAGAAGAGCAGACAGCAGCTGCAGA